>NW_024870799.1:1415000-1637500 GCF_019054845.1 Dipodomys spectabilis | reverse complement strand
CCCCCACTTTTCATGCAGGCTGCCCAGCCCCTGCTGCACAAGTATGCCATCTCCCGTGTGCCCCTGGCTGCAGCAACTATGTGCCCCTTCAGCCACACCCTGTCCTCCCCTCAGTTACACTCCCTTCCCACCTTGGCCATGTCCCCGCCCCTGGCTTTGTGCTGCCCTGACTCTGCCCTAAGACTACCAGGCCATGGCAGAAGCAGCCTCACCTCAGCTCAGGGCTTCCCCCCAACCCCAGCAGCTGCCTGGGGGAATTGAAGATCCCCTCAGCCCAATCACTGGGGGAGACTCTTCTCCATCCACCCCACACACCAAGCAGGTGCAAGATAATGCTCCGAGTTTGTGTGTGTATGTGTGTGTGTGTGTGTGTGTGTGTTGTGTGATTGTCCTCTCAAGGACTCAGAACATTGAATCTTTTGGGATGACAGCACACAGCACACTTAAAAAAAAAAGCACTAAGAACACTGTGTAATGGATTTAGCACAATATGTCTTTTGAAGGACTCAGCACATAGAAACTTTTGGGATCCTCATGGTAATTTAATTACCAATAAGATTAGACATGCCATTTTGACATCACTAAACTTAAATATCATAATATTATGCCATTATATGTCATAGTGACATTAGAGACTTATGTGAATTCCTATTCTGTGATTTCATTCTATTACAAGCTTACAATATTGGTGGATATCAGAAATCTATTGTGACCTCAAAGCCATTGTGACATGAAAATCCCTTTGTGATATCACAGTGCCATTGTGATATCATTAGCCTGTTCTGACATCACAAACCTGTCCTGTCCATTGTGACCTCATCACCAATGTGACATCACAAAGCCATTGTGATATCACATTGCTATTGTGACATTACAATCACCTTGATACCTCCCAAACCCATTATGACATCTTTCGCACCTTTGAAAAAACACATGGCCTTTGTGACATCACAGTCCCTCTGTGTATCCGTATCCTCATTGTGAAATATCAATTGAGATCAGATATGCCATTGTAATATCACAAAGCATTTACAATATAATCATTGGTGTGACATCACATTGTCATTTTGACAATATCAGGTCATTGTGACATCACAAATCTGTAATGACATCATACCACTATGACACCACAAAACAACATATATACTTTATGAAGGCCTATTATGTGATTTCGTTGTATTTCAAATGTGGGTTCATATCAAAAACACATTTTGACTTCATAACCATTGTGACTTGACAATACCTTTGTGATATAACATTGCCATTGTGATATCTCTAAACAACTGTGACAACTCAAACATGTTCTGTCCTCATAAGTTTTGTGACATGTTGCCACTGTGTTAGGCCCATTGAGAGCTCAATCTATTTTCGATTTCATATTATTTCAGGTATGACATTAAATATTAGAAATATACTGTGATATTATGAATATTGTGACATCACACTGCTAGATGTAATGATCATTGTGTCACATTGTCACATCACAAATCTGTTCTGACTTCATCACATTTGTGCCAACAAATGACTTTGGAATCCTCACAATCCCATTATGAGTTAATGACAATTGAGGTCTGGAATGCCATTGTCACATCACCAAACTACTGCGACATCACAAAACTATTTTGAACTCATCACTATTATGGCATCACCAACTAATTGTGACATAACAACACTCTCATGACATTATAATTTGACATCATATTGCAATTGTGATATTACTGAACCCTCATGCTTTCACAAACCTATTATGATCTCATCACATCTTAGAAAATTATGGCCTTTGAGACATCAAGCTCCTTCCGTGAACTTGTAGCAATTGAAAATAGAAATAAGATGTGATATTGCAAACTAGTTTTGACTTCACTAACCCATTTTTATATCATTAACACTTTGACAACCAGAACCTGTTAAGAACCCTAGCACTTTTGACAAAAAACATGGACTTTGTTTCATTACAGTTCATTTGTATATGTCATTGTGACTTCATTCTCATATCCTCACTATAAACTAATCGCAATTAAGATCTGACATGCCATTGTGACATCATAAACCCTTTATGACATCATCACCAGTGTGACATCAGACTGTCATTTTGCTGTCATAGACACATTGTGAATGTATATCTTGTGATTTCATTCTATTTCAAATGTGGCATATCAGTTGATATCAGAAACACATTGTGACCTCATAACCATTGTAAGATAAACTCTGTGTGACACCATAACCAATGTGACATTATATTGTTGTTATGACATCTTTAGCTTATGGTGACATCACAAAATGATAATGACAGTGTAGCATTTGCCATTGTCATTGTGACATCATTGTCACATTATGAATGCCAAATCTGTGATTTCATTGTATTTGAAATGTGGCATGTGGGTTGATATCAGAAACTCATTGTGATGTCATAACCATTGTCACATCAAAATCCCTTTTTGACATCCATTTGGCAATGTGACATCACACTGGCAATGTGATGCTAGTAAGGCATCATGATATCACAATGGTCATGAACTCACAATGGATTTCTGGTATCAACCAACATGCCACATTAGAAATAGAATCAAATAACATAATAGGCAAACACAATGTGTCTATGACATCAGAATGACAATGTGATGTTACAATACTATGACGTCATTGTAGTTTTACATGTCAAAATGAGCTGATGGTGTCATAATAGCAACATGATGTCACAATTATGATTATGTCAGAAGGGATTTGTTATGTTTCAATGGTATATCTGATGTCAGTTTTCATTAGTTCCTCGTGAGGATATGGATACAAAAAGGTTCTGTGATGTCACAGAGGCCATGTGTGTTTTCAAAGGTGGTAAGAGGTCATAATAAGTTTGGGATGGCCCAATGTGATCCATAATGTCACAATGGAAATGAGATATCCCATTTGGTTTTTCATGTCACAGTGGTGATGAGGTCACAATGATTTTGTGATGTCACAGTTTGTTTGTAATATCAGAATGATATATCAAATTTCAATGACTCATAATTCAATATGAGAATACCAGGTGATAGAAGAAGCTCCATAGTCATACTATGTGAAAATCCAATGGGACAGTGATTTCACAATGACAATGTGATATCTCACCATCCTGTTATAAGAATGTTTTGATGTCACAATTGGTGATGCAATACTGATGAGGAGGTTGCAGTAGATTTGAGATGTCCCAAGGGGTTGGTGATGGCACAATGGCATGTGGGATCTCAATTGTCATTAACACACCATGAATATATGAGTTCGGGAATGGATTCTGATGTCAGCAAAGCACATGTAGTCAAAAAGGTGAAGAACTAACAGGTCTGAGATGTCACAAAGTGACGTAATGGTTATGATGTCCAGCTGTGTGATATCATGATGTTACTCAGGATTTTAGATATCTCATGTCATATCTGAAATACGAGGTCGAACACAGATTTTCAACTCACAAAGGACCTAAGATATCACAATGGCATGTCACAAAATTATGAGAACAGGAGAGGTATTTGATGTCACATTGGGTTAGTGATATAACAAAGGCAATGTGCTGTGACAAAGAGATTTAGATGTCACAAAGGTTATGAGTTCACAATGGTTTCCTGATATCAACGCAGATGGCACATTTCAGATAGAATGAAATCAAAGAATAGGCATTCAACATGGGTCTATGACATGAAAATGACAATGTGATGTCAAGGCAGCAATGATGATAGTATATGTACTCATTACCTTGCTCATGTAACTGTAATCCTCTGTACACTGTATTTACAATAAAAAAAATCTCACAGAAGAAAAAAAAGAAAAATATGGCATGGTGTCTTTGGGGTTTGGTGATGTCACAATAAATGGTGGTGTCATGATGACAATGTGATTTCACAGTCATAATTATTGCACAAAGTATTTGTGATGATAAAATGCTATGTGTGATAACAATTTTCATTAGTTCACTATGAAGATATGAGTACACAAAGGGTCTGTGATGCCACAGAGGTCTTGTGTTTTTTTTTTTTTCATGTTTTTTTTTTTTTATGTGTGAAAATACCCTACAGAGGGGTTACAATTACATGGGCAAGATAATGAGTACATTTCTTATCAAACATTGTAGCCTCCTCCTTTGTTTCCCCTTCCCATTCTTTCCCATCCTCCCCCTGCCTCCCCACCCAATCCTCCCCGCTCCCCCTCCCCCCTCCCAATGAAAGTTGTAAAGTTCGTTTTCGACATAACGACTTGTACATCTCAAGAGTTCACAATAGCTTTGTGATGTCACAATGTGATTGTGAAGGCACAACAGCAATGTGATGTCACAATGGTTTTGTGATGTCACAGTGGTGATAAGGTCACATGAGTTTGTGATGTCATTATGAGTTTGTAATACCACAATGACATGTCCAATTTCAATTTCTACTAGTTCACAATGAGGAAACAATTTCAAAGAAAGAAAAGCTCCAAAGACCATGAGTTTTTAGTCATAACTTTTGCAATATGCTGCCATTAGGATATTTTAGGCCTTTAGTAAGGTTATAATCTGTTTTCAAACTCATAATATTTCAGGTATGACATATGATATCAGAAATTGACTCTGATATGAACATTGTGACATCACATTGATAGACATCAAGAACATGGTGTTACATTGTGAACTCACAAATTTGTTAGGGCTTCATCACATTTGTGCCAACGACATGACTTTGGAGACAACACAGTCCCTTTGTGAACCCATATTTTCATTGCGAATTAATGACATTTGAGACCCGGCATGCCATTGTGACGTTTCCAACCAATTGTGACAGCACAAACCTATTATAGTAGAAACACATTGTGATCTAATAGCCATTGTGGTAGCACAATCCCTGCATGACCCCATATTTCGATAGTGATATCACAAACCCAATGTGAAATTCCAATGCTCTCATACCCAATCCAGGTATGAAATGTGATACCTGAATCCAGTGTGACATCTTGATTATGGTGACATCACACTGATAGATGTTATGAGCATTTTGTCATATTCTGACAACACACACCTGTTAGGACTTCATCACTTTTGTGACAATGCATGCCTTTGGAGACATCACAGTCCCTTTGTGAGCTCATATACTCATTGTGGGTTAATGACAATTGAGATCATGTGTCATTTTGATATCACCAACCCATTGTGACATTGTGACACACCTCTTGTAAACTCATCACCAGTGCTGCATCACCAATTGTGATATCAAAACATTACGAAGTCATCATATTGCAACATCACATTGCCATTGTGATGTCACTGTTCCACTGTGGTTTCAAAAACCTACTGTGTCTTCACAGCATTTTAGAAAATTCATAGCCTTTAATACTTCAGTCTTCTTCTGTGAACTCATATCCTCATTGTGAAATAGTAGCAACTGAAATTCGACATGTGATTATGAGATGTGACTTCACAAAATTATTTGATTTCATCACCAATGTGACATCACAAACCCATTGTGAGCTTTCATTGCCATTTGACAATCACTATCACATTGTGACATCCCAAACGTATTAGGACCTCTTAGCATCTTTGAAAAAACACATGGCCTTTGTGACATCACAGTCCCTTTGTGTAACTATAACCTCATTGTGAACTGACAATTGATATCAAACATGCCATTGTAACATCACAAACCCTTTGTGACATCACAAGTGTGACATAATATTGTCATTATGGCAGCATCAACTACTTTTGACATCACAAATCTACAATGACAAGATAGCATTATGAGATCACACTACCATTGTGATGTTATAATAAGATTATGAATGCCTGTTTTTAATCTTTTTTTTTTTTTTTTTTGGTCCTGGGGCTTGAACTCTGGGCTTGGGTGCTGTCCCTGTTTTTCAGCTCAAGGTGAGCACACTATCGCTTGAGCCACAGAGCCAATTCTGGTTTTCTTGTGGTTTTCATTGGAGATGAGTCTCATAGCCTTTCCTGCCTGAGCTGGCTTTGAACTGCGATCCTCAGATCTCAGCCTCCTGAGTAGCTAGGTTTATAGGCACCGGCGCCCGGCTTTTTCATTCTATTTCAAATTTGACATGTGTGTTGATACCAGAAACATAATGTGACCTCATAACCATTGTAACATCATAAATCAGCAGTGACATCAAATTGTCATTATGACACCATCAGCTCATTGTGATATCACTAAACAACAATGGCATCATAGCATTATAAATCACAGTGACATTGTTATGACTTAACAGTGTGAAGGCCTATTCTGTGAATTCATTCACTCTGTTTCAGAAACCCATTTTGACCATATAACCAATGTGATATCACAATCCTTTGTGACATCACATTGCCATTGTGATATTATTAACCTGCTGTGCCTTCACAACCAGTCCCGTCCTTGTAAGTTTTGTGACATGCTGCCATTGTCATATAGTAGGGCCTTTGTGAGCTCATAATCTGTTTTCAATCTCATATTTCTGGTATGACATGTGATATCAGAAATCCCTTATGACATCATACTGCCAGATGTCATGACCATTGTGTCACATTGTGACATCACAAAGCTGTTAAAACAGCATCACATTTGTGACAACACATGCCTTTGGAGACATTACAGTCCCTTTTTGAACTCATATATTCGTTATCAATTAATGACATTTGAGATATCCCATGCCACTCTGACATCATGAACCTATTGTGACATCACAAAATTATTGTGACCTCATCACGAGAATGGTATCAACAACTAATTGTGGTATCAAGGCATTATTTTGAGATGATATTGTGGTATTGGCATTGTTATTTCACTGTCCCATTGTGTTTTTACAAACCTATTATGGCCACATCACATCTTAAAAAATTCACGGCCTTTGAGACTTCAAGCTCTTTCTGTGAACTCGCGTACTTATTACCTCTAAGGCAAGGAGACAAACCATTGAGTCACATTTAATATAATAATCCAATTTACACTAGAAAGGAGACTGATTACCTTATCATGGACTGGATAACCAGGTCCAAGATCAGCTGTGACCACCAAACCTCAGACCTCCAATGGGCAGCCCCGCCCTATCTTAATTGGTCTGCAAAACCACCAGCCAAAAAATTATGATCTCCAAAGCTCCAAACCTCAATGGGCAAGGCTTTTAACATTTCCATTACTCCCTCCTTCACTACAGACCTGTCATTCCTTTCTGGTCTTTCTCTTTTTCCCTTCCACCATTTCCTTCTTCTCTTCAGGCCTCTCCAGTCTCCACAAGCCTACGCTACTCTGCCCTAATGACCACTTTTCTGCTTCCTCTCTTCTCAGGTTTTTCCCTTCCTGCTGTCTTACCACTTTCTTCCACAGGTAGCTCTCATTTTTATATCCCCTTCCAATGCTGTGAAAATGCAACTTATATATAGGTTGTACCTCTCCTCACTCCAACGGGTCTTCTGCCTGTTTTCAACCGTCACTTCCCAAACTGCCCAATGTTCAATCACTTCTTGACAGCTCACCAAGTGAGGCTTGACACCTTCACCTTTGGTGGCATTCCCCACACTCTCTGGTGGGCCAGGCCAAGAATTTACAAAGATTAATGGCTCCCACAGATAATTCTGGCTCCACTGGTTATTTCAGTATCCTCATAGTGAATTAGAAGAAATTGAAATTGTATATGTCGTTGTTACATTACAAACTTGATGACTGGCTCTTCAGTAAATGGTGCTGGCTAAATTGGTTTACTACTTGTAGAAAACTAAAGCTAGATCCTTATATATCACCCTGCACCAGAATCAACTCCAAATGGATCAAAGTCCTCGGAGTCAAACAGACATTCTGAAAACTTTACAGGATGGAATAGGAGAAACCCTAGGTCTCTTGGCACAGGGCGAAATTTTCTTAATAGAGACCCAGAAACACAACACATAAAAGAAAGGCTGGACAAATGGGATTGCATGAAATTGCAGAGCTTCTGCATGGCAAAGGACATAGCTAGCAAGATCAATAGAAAGCCCACGGATTGGGAGAAGATCTTCACTAGCCATACAACAGACAAGGGTCTCATACCCAAAATATAACTGGAACTCAAAAAATTAAATTCCCCAACAACAAATTTTCAAAGAAACAACTGCCCAATAAATAAGTGGGCTAAAGACTTATAGAGAAATTTCTCTGAAGAGGAAAGAAGGATTGCCATTAAACACATGAAGATATGCTCAACTTCTCTAGCCATAAAAGTAATGCAAATCAAAACCACATTGAGATACCACCTCACCCCAGTTAGAACGGCTATAATTAAGAACTTTAATAACAACAGATGCTGGAGCGGATGTGGAAAGAAGGGAACCTTACTGCATTGTTGGTGGGAGTGTAAACTTGTTCAACCACTTTGGAAAGTAGTAAAGAGGTTCCCCAAAAGACTCCACATAGAGCTCCCTTATGACACAGGAATCCCACTTTTGGGCATTTTCCCAAATGTTCACAAACAAGACCACACTAAAGCTACCAGCACGACTATGTTTATTGCAGCCTTATTTACCCTAGCTAAGATATGGAACCAACCCAGATGCCCCTCAGTAGATGAATGGATCAAGAAAATGTGGTATATATACACAATGGAATTCTATGCCTCCATCAGAAAGAATGACATTTCCCTATTTGTTAGGGAATGGAAAGTCTTGGAAAAAATTATATTAAGTGAAGTAAGCCAGGCCCAATGAAACTTAGGTCCCATGATTTCCCTTATTTGCAATAACTAGTATATGTCTGAGTCAAGCAGAAAAGGTCAGATAAGTTGATGTTAGGGAAATGAACCCTAAGGTATGTATTCAAATGTTTTTTTTTCTTTCATGTGATTGTTTCTAACACATTTATAAGATTATTTTTTGTTGCTTTGTATGTCCCTCCCCATGGTATAACCTCTGCTTTCACTGTATTTGATGTTGTTATAATTTGTGAAGGGTAAGGGAAAAACAAATCGTTTAAATAGGTATTCAGGTGGACCTATTGCAACAATGAGATGAATAAATCGATATGTCGAAAACGAACTTTACAACTTTGGTGGGGTGGGAGGGCTGGTTGGGGGGGGGCGTGGGGAGGGTGGGATGGGAAGGGGAAACAAAGGAGGAGGCTACAATTCTTGAAAAGAAATGTACTCATTATCTTGGACAAGCAGAAATGATCAGATAAGTTTATGTTGGGCGAAATGAACCCAAAGATAAGGACTCAAATGTTTTTTTCTCTTGCTATTGTTTTTTTTAGGATATTTATAAGATGATTTCTTTGTTGCTTTGTATGTCCCTCCCCCATGACATAACCCTTGTTTTCACTGTATTTGATGTTGTTATAATTTGTGGAGGGGAAGGGAAAAACAAGTTGTTTAGGGATACAGGTGGTCCCATGCAACAATCAGATATACAACAAGTTATGTTGGAAAATGAACTTTAGACCTTTGGTGCCTGGGTTGCTTTGCGGGGAAGATGGGAAGTAATGGTAAGGGGAAACAAAGGAGGGGGAAGCAATGTTTGATAAGAAATGTAATCATTACTTTGCTCATGTAATTTTAACCCCTCTATATGTATTTTCACAATAAAAAATCATGAAATAATAAAGTAAAAATCCATGTCAATTTTTTTTGGTGGTTGTGGGGCTTGAACTATGGGCCTGGTCGCAGATTTCAATGAGTTCTTCAGCTCATCGATACCACTGTACCATTTGACCCACAGTGCCATTTCTAGTTTTCAAGTGGATTATTGGAGATAAGCGTCTCACAGACTTTTCTGCTGAGGCTGGCTTTGAACCACTATCCTCAATCTCAGACTCCTGCGTAATTGGGATTATAGGCATGAGCCACCAAAGCCCAGATCCAAGTCAATGTTTAAAAAGGAAGCTTATTGAAACTTCTGGTTTTTCCAATAAGCAATCTTACTTTTTAGCATTAGTTTATAACTATGAGTTATTTTTAGATGTAACTGTGAACTTTTTAATAGAATCAAATATAATTTTTACTATTACTCAGTATCTCACAAAATCCACTGTAATTGACTTTCCCCAAAGTCAGTTATTACATACTATATTACTCACGATTATTACAGTCTATATTACATATAGTGTGAAGCGAAAATAGCTTGGATTATTTCATATAAATTAGTAGATGCTATTTTAGCATTATAAATTCACATCTGTAATTTTAAAAGAAGGAAAGAAGGTTTTAGAGTTAAAATCAATTATAAATGTGTAGTGTGTCCCAATTAAAGCAAAAATTCTGAGTTCATACAAACAAAATTATTTTCTTTCCACTAAAGACTTTGAAGTATTACTATATGAAATAGTGAGGCAATAAGAGGAAGAGTTCAAATCGTGTCAATTTCTCTGTTATTCTACTACCCCCTCCACTAACAAGGCCTATCCGGTCCCAGATGTCACAAAACTTCAAGTATCTCCCTTAGAACTCTATTTCGAAAAGTTCTAAATCACTTATTCTTTTTGTACTTTCTGTTATATGAAACAAAATATAGACACAAAACAATTGAAATAAAATGCACACATATGTTGAAGTCACCACAGCTGGAAAAACAACCAACAAATTAGAACGCCCTCAGGAACAAAAACATGTTGTGCCCAGTTATTTTTAAGCACAAAAACCTCAAATACATGTTACCCTTGACTAGAACCATAAAGATAACTGTGTCTCAGAAATACAGTTGTGTTCATTTGTAATTAAATTCATCTAGTTGAACCTAATATAGCAAATCCCTTGAATGGATCAAACTGTTTAAAAGAAATGTGACTGTAAGTGGAGTGAGATCTGAATATATTTAAGAGAATAAAATAACAAACATCATGACATCTTAAAAAATTCAGAAACGCAATGAATAAGTCTAATAGTATCCATATTGAGACCTAAATCCTACTGATTTAACAAGAACAAAATTTGCAAATAGTAGAATCTGAGCCGTGTACCTGAGTGTACATAATTTAAAACTATTCCAAATTACACTTTGTAGCAGACAGAATGTGGGTTATTTAAAGGAAAGTATCAACCCATGAAATAAATGACATTAAAAATCTCATGAAAAGGGCTGGTATGGTGGCTCAGTGGTAGAGTGCTTGCCTTGCATGCATGAGGCCCTGGTTTCGATTTCTCAGCACCACATAAACAAAAATAAAGAAGCCGGAAGTGGTGCTGTGGCCCAAGTGGTAGAGCACTAGCCTTGAGCTGAAGAGCTGAGAGACAGTGCTCAGGCTCAGAGTTCAGGCCCCACGACCTGAAAACAACTACACTCAGAGTAGTTGTTTCTGGAAAATAATAGTTTAATAAATGGTGGTCAGAAAAGCTTTCTACTACTGACAAAATTGCATACATATTTAGTTAGATCCAAAAAAGACCCAAGATATTCATGCTCATTTGAAACTTTGGCAAAGTAGCAGGATACAACTGTAACATTATTATGGATGTTGACTCTGGCATGGAATTAATTTCCTCTTCGATCTGACAAATGAATATATGAAAAAACAGAACTTCAACTAAATATCAAGACCTAACTAAACATATAACCAGAAAAGTCATCATGCAAGCCGTATTGCAACTGAGATAAAAGAAAATATCAATCATACTGATTCTGTATTTATTGTAAATGTTGACTTTTTCATAAATTATTTCTTTCGCTTGCATTTTAAAAACATTGCGTTAAGTGTATATCTTGGTAACTAATTTTGGATTCCTCCTTCAATATAGTTCTGAGTATAATGTCTCACATCAATTCCTAACCCATGAAATGATGTTGATTACAAAATAAATAGTAATAAGCACTGTTTATAATACACAAAATGTCATAAGCATGACACCAATAAGCATTGGTTAACATTTTGGTATCATGGTCTCATGACTGATGAGGCCTATCTGCATGAGCATAATTGTACCTAGATTCTTCAGCCTAAATTTAACAACTGTTAAAAAATGTTTATATCTTTATCTGTCGCCCATCAGAGATTAAACCTGAATATAAAGCCTAAGGAAAATGATAAGGTAAGAATTTAGCTTTTCTAGATATAAAGTAAACAAAATGCAACATAGAGTAACTCTGGTTTAAAGTCCACCTATTTCTCCAAAACATTCTAAGCATTTCCTTACAATGTGTATTATTCTCAAGAAGGGAATGGGTAATGTGAGAAGAGGACTAACCAAGCATTGTCTTCAAATATACATAATTTGGATTTACCTCTTTATTGTGCTATAAGCATTTTTGATAAAAACAGTTTGAATAATTGATTTCCAGATCAAGTATAATATATCCTACTTGCTTATACCAAAGTACATTCAGAAAATGTTATATAGCAATTAAGTAAAGAAAGTCCGGGCAGAAAAAATGGCATCTCTATATTATGTGATGCCCAATTCTTCGGTATTTCATTCTGCCTCCATTTAATGAATGTGATTGTTTAAATGCTTCATAAAGTATTAATTAAAATTGATCAGTATGCTAGAATACAATCGTGTATAATTTTATCCTAGAATCATGCAAGAACTGCCCATTCAATCACAACATACATCACATTCCATTGGTATTCATATGGATAGGAATGAGTTTCTTAGGATATCCTGCATTTGGAAGTGGCAGGAACAGGATTCCAACTGTGGGCTCCAGCTCCCACCACTTAAACCTAAGGATAGGGAACTCAAGGGTGTGTCCAAGAACATCAGCAAAACCAATGATGAGGCAGGCACCAGTGGCTCCTCCTTGATACTTACAAGGCTGTGATAGGAGGATCATGGTCACTCTAAGCCAGAAAGTCCTTGAGACCCCTGTCCAACTTCAATGCCAACAAAGCCAGAAGTAGAGCCGTGTCGCTCCAGTCGTAGAGGGCTAGCCTCAAAAGCAGCTCAGGGACTGTGCCAGATCCTGAGTTCAAGGTCCAAAACTAGCAACAAATCGACATACACAACAATCTGTGCAGCCATCCGGCTCGAGCAGGTCACACTCTTGCCCCCAACTGAATTGGACAGAGTTCCCTGGGAAAGGGGCTGGGGGAGCCACTGTCATCTTAACTCTGCCCATTCTGCCTGCATCACAGGATTCTGGCCACACCCCCATTATTTCATGATTCTTTCTGACCAATGGGATACAAGAATTGTGGCTATGCCCACATTCCATGTTGCCTGGTAGAAGGATGAGGCTCTGTTAACACACTGAGGCTGAGCTCAACAGGGGAGAAATCATACCACAGGAGCGGTGGGCGAGCTGCAGGCACCTGGCCCTACTGGCAGCTCAGTACCAGACTGAGCTGGAGCTACAGCCCCCTGATCCATGAGCTGCCACCACAGCAATCATGGGGATGGGAAGTGGGACACGTGGGCGTCCAAGGAGAAAATCTTCATCCACAACCTGCCTGATGAGGTGGACTTCCAGAATCCAGCAGGTGAGCTCCACCATCGATGCAGCCAGCTGTCAGCTCACATCCAAACAATTGAGGAGTCCCTCGTGGTGTGTAAAGAGCAGATGTTGGTCCTGAATGAGCTGTTTTGGGAGAAAGCCTAGTGTGTGTGCTGGCTGTTCCAGGAGAAGATGGAGAAGAGGAGAGTGCTACAGGAGCTGCTGTTGATCCTCACACAGGAAGGCATGGACAGCAGGCTCCAGATGCCAACACAGGCTGAGCCCCACCACCAAAGCTGCTTCAGATGCATCAGGGCCTGTGATGGGTGAAATAAGGGAGGAGCAGAAAGGTTTTGAAGAATTGCAACTTGAAGACAGCGTGGAAACTGCCAGAGGATAGGTCAGGGTTCTCGTCACCATAGAGGACTCCCCCAAGGAACATATCTTGCTGCAGATGCCCCAGATACAGATCTGCCCACAGTTCAGGTGAGGAGCACTCCCTCCCTTTCTTCTGTAGACTGATGCGGATAATGACTCTCCATATGACATACTGACTCTCAAAAGCCTTGGCAGCCACCGGAATTAGGTGGTCAGGTGGCCTTCTCTCAGGCCTCCATCTGCTGGGTGATGGGAAGGTTAAACTGGTGGTTGGGTAGGGTAGAGGCTGCCTGGAGGTGGTCCGAGTTCAAGGGACATCTAATGGCCCATTGGTGGTGAGAGAAGAGACCCATGTTATGCTTATCACAAAGAATAAATTGTTTTCAAAAGGGAAAAAAGCCTCCAACAAAGATTTTTTTCTTCCAGTCCTGGGGCTTGAACTAAGGGCCTGGCCACTGTCCCTGAGCTCTTTTTGATCAAGGCTGGTGCTCAACCAGTTGAACTCCACTTCCCCTTCCAGCTTTTTCTGTGTGGAATCAAGCCCAGGGCTTCAGTCATGCTAGGAGACCACTCTATCACTGAGCCACATTCTCAGCTAGGATGATTCATCCCTCCCAAACCCATATGGCCATTCCTCAGATAAATAAGAAGTAGGGGCTAAGATTAATATGAAGCACTTCTGGTTCACACCAAAATACTTCTCCGCCCCTATTCCCACACCCTTACTTGAAGTTTCTCTTCTACCATTGAGGGATGAGGGAGGGAGAGGGGAATCCCAAGAGAGGACTATCAACAGTGGCCCCCTAAGCCCCACATCCTCCCCCACACAAGGGGTCCTCCAGATTCCAATTTACCTGACTCAATGTGGAGTCTACAGTGACTTCCCACCACTGCAAGGCTCAGTATGAAATAAAGGTCAACCCTGGGCTCAGCCCACACCCAGGGTGGAAGCTCCTAATCCCAGACCTACTTCCACCTCTGACTGCCCTGAGTTAGGCCAAACCCACCACTCACCACTATGTTGGCGGTGATGACCTCATGGATGGATTCCAGGAAGAAAGTCTGTAGCAAAGAGCAGAAGCAGCAGGGTGAGCATGGCAGAAGGAGATGCGGTGATTGCTCTGGGATCTTCCTCCTTGGAGCCCTCCCTTCCATCCAGAGCCATGCTGACCCAAAACATGGACAAGACCAGGGGGTGAGACAAGATGGACCAGCACAGGACTAAAGGAGGCACTGCTTTGTCGTGGAGCACTTGAAATTCCAATTATATTTGGCCAATGCCAATCCCAATGCCAACATGCAAAGCCTCTCCTTGTTGTCGTTGGCCATGAACACTGTCCCTGAGCTCTTATTCTCGAGGCTGGCACTCTACCATTTGAGCCACAGGACCACTTTTGTTTTCTGACAGTTCATTGAGGATAAGAGTGTCACACACTTTCTGCCCAGGCTGTCTTGGCACTGTGATCCTCCAAATCTCAGCTTCCTGAGTAGCTAGGATGCCAGGCATGAGCCACCAGTGCCCAGTATGTGATGACTTTTGAAGGCATCTTGGCAATTTTGTAAAGGAGCCCCAAAGGGCCTGGATAGAACATGACCCAATCAAGGAGCTGGGATCAGAGAAGGATGACCTTCTACCCATTCTGTTCCCCAAAATTAAAGATGCCAGGTAGCGGTGTATGCATCAGACACCTAGGCCAGCAGCCACCAGGCTTAGTGGGGGAAAAGTAGAGAATACCTAAAGATTGCGGTGTAGAAATCTCTGATTTTCCATGCATGTGGTGTGTGTGTGTGTGTGTGTGTGTGTGTGTGTGCATGTGTGTGTGTAAACTCAGGGCCTAGGCTCTATCTCTGAGTTTTCTTGCTCAAGGCTACTGCTCTGCCACTTGAGCCACAGCCCCACTTGCTTTTCGATTGTTAATTGTAGGTAAGTGTCTCAAGGATTTTCCTGTCCAGGGTGACTTGAAAGCATGATGGAGACCCCAGGGAAGCAAGAGTAGCACATCTCACAGGTAGAATCCCTATGGCGGGACACTCCTGCCCCCTGGTGGCCAGATGCAGGACATGCGGCCCCATGCCATTGTCCTCTAAAGTTCAATTTTAAGAAGTGACCAGGGCCAAGCTGACTTTTGTTCACCCTGAGTGCTGATGCCAGAGCAAGTCTGTTCCACCCTAGGCCAAGAGAGCTCCAGGAGGCCTAGCTTCCCAGGGGCACAAGAAAGAGAGAGGTCAGCTCCAGGCTGAGCTAAGAGCTTTTGCCCACAGACACCCCAACTTGGCCTTCCTTATCACCATAAGACCTGTCAAAGAACAACCCAAAAAACCAAAATTGGAGCTGTGCCTCCAAGTGGTAGAGCTCTAGCATTGAACCAAAGAGCTCAGGGACAGGGCCGCCAAACTTTGAGTTCAAGACCCCCAACTGACCCTCCTCCATAAAACACAGGTTGGCTAAATGTGAACTAGTAGGATTTGTGAAGTGTTTCTGAAGAATGGGGATACTGAAGAAAGCACCCTAATTCTAATGAAAGCTGAACCTGTGACATACAGCTATGTACTGAGTCATACAGCTATGTACTGAGTCCTTCAAAGGGTGCTATTTGCTGAGTCTTTCCCACATGGGGGTTTTGTTCTGAGTCCTCCAAAAGGTGCTATTTGCTGAGACATCGCATAGGGTGCTATGTGCTGAGTCCCTGAGAAGAGTGGGCATTGCTGAGTTTTTCAAAGGGTGCTGTGTGCTGAGTCCATTACACAAGTACTGTATGCTGAGTCCTTCAAAAGGTGTGGTGTGCTAATTCATCTGAAAGGGTCCTGCTATGTGCGGAGCTCTTGAGAAGAGAGGGATGAGGTGAGTTTTTTGAGTGCTGTGTGCTGAGTCCTTTACACAGGGTGCTCAGTATTGTCCTTCAAATGGTGCTTTGTGCTGAGTGCTTCCACAGTGTGGTATGTGCTGAGTCCTGCCATAGTGTGGTATGTGCTGAAACCTTCAAAATTCTTCTATGTGCGGAGTTCTTTGAAGGGTGCTATGCAATGAGTGATTTACAAAGGGTGCTTTGTACTTAGCCTTTCAAAGGGCTATGTGTGGAGTCTTAACACAGAGGGTGCTGTGTAATGAGCCCCAGGGAAACTGTGCTATGTGCTGAGTTTTTCAAAGCATGCAATGTGCTGAGTCCTTTACACTGCAAGCTATGGACTCCCTCTTTCAAAGGGTGCTGTGTGCTGAGTACTCTACACAGGGTACTATATGCTGAGTCCTTCAAAAGGAGCTGTGTGCTGAGTCCTTTACACAGGGTGCTTTGTGCTGTTTTTGGAAGTGTGCTGTGTGTCATCCCAAAGAGTGCTATGTTCTGAGTCCTTGAGAGGTAGTTATCCCCAACAATCACACACACACACACACACACACATACACACACACACAAGGGTCACCATGCACGTTCTTAGTGTGTGGAGTGAAGGAGGATGGAGGAGAGTCTCCTCCAGGGGTGGAGCTGAGGGCAGATTCGATCCCTGGGGAAGGTACTGGGGTTGGGGGAGCTTGCTGAGCTGAGGTGATGATGCAATTGCCATGGACTGGTAGCCTTGGAGCCCAGTCAGGGCTGTGATTGCAGCTAAGGGTAGGGGGCATGGCCTAAGGGAGGAGTGGGCATGCCCTAGTGGATGAGGGGGTGGGGCCCTGGGGTGCACTCTGGTGGCAGCGATGGGGCGGGGAGCAGGCATGCCTTTGTGGTGGCCCAGGAGTGGAGTGGGGGCAGAGAGAGAAAGAGCAGAGAGAAGAGCAAGCACAAGCACAAGGGGAAGCAATCAAAGTTCAGTCCTGGACAGAAGCACAGAGCACCTGGAGCCAGCGAGGCAGGCACATCACTGCGGGCAGCCCCACAGGGCATGGCGGCCATGGCTGCCCTGAATCTGAGGTCCTGGCACGGTAAGTACGGTGGTGGCTTCTGTGGTGGAGGCAGCGGAAGCTGGCAGCTGAGGCAGAGGTGGTGATGGTGGTGATGGCAGCTGAGGCAGGGGTGGCAGAAAGCACAGCCCTGTGCAGGTGCCCCCGCCCCCTCCCAGCAGCACCGAGTTTCAAATATGGCTCTACCTGCTCTGATCGGAGGCCCCTTAAGCAATCTCCTAGCAGAGATGGTGGGTCTCTGCCTGGCATGAGGCCCGACCTGGTCCCTGCCCTTGGTCCTTGCACTCCGGGCCTGGGTGCACCCAGAACCATTGCCTACAGCTTCTCCCAGCAGCAAGCATGAGTGGCCACCTCATGGGACCACACCTGGTGACTCCCACACCCAGCGAACCTCCTCACCCCCTCCCCCCCCTCCCCCGCAGACCCAGACCCCCGCCTCCAGCCTACTCTCTCCCATCCTGCCTGCACCTCCTCTGCACCCCACAGTCCACCCTGGCTCTGCCACAAATGTGCCCCAGGAGAGGGGAGTGGGTGTCACCCAAGGATCCCACCCCAATTCCTAGCAGCCAGTGTCCCAGGAAAAGGGCAGATACAGGGATTGGTGAGGAGAGAGCACCACAGAAACCCTGGCCTAGAGCAGTGGAAGCCACATCTGCACCTTTCCTCTCCCTGGTGGGAACCTAGTGGCTTTAGTCAGATGTCGGGAGGACACCTCCACACCTGCCTTCTCGGGTCTTTTCCTTTTTGCTGGGGGTGGAGGGTGTTGGATGCAGGGGATAGGCCCCCCTTGCTGTGTGAGCCCTTGTCTTCTGTGCTAGGTCACCCTTTCACCTCCAGAAGAACCCACTAGGGAGGTGAGGGCACAGGGGTTCAGAAGGTGACTATCTGGGAGGAACACACCCCCTCTGATACACACACAACTACCCTGTCCCCCCCCCACCCCAGCTGTCCACAGTACTCACAGGGTGATCACATTTCCCAGCTCTGCCAGCTTCTGCTGGTGTTCCTGGTCCTTCTGGTCTCCTAGTCCTCCCCAAGAATCCACCAATTAGCCCAGAAGCATCTAGGCTGGAAGTAGGCAATCCATCCATGTATGTAGCCTTTAAGACCCCATCAAATTCCCCAACAACGCTCCCACCCCAAGTCAGACACCTCTCTGGAGGCACCAGGACTGCCTGATTTGTTTTTGTCTGGGCTCTGAGGAGTCACCTGTCTTGGGATTCCTTCACCTAGTGTCCGGGCCTAGGGTTTTGGTGAATGGGGAGTCAAGGCTGGTTGTTCCCAATGGAAGGGTCTGGCCCTTGGTAAAGCCAGAGACAGGGTGGTTCTGCATTATTAGAGCAGTGATCCCCTTGCCCCTGGTTCTGACAAGGGAACTACCATGCTCGAGCTTGTACATTGCCCAGATGAGGAACTAACAAACTCAGGAGAGGCACTGCTCTGAAAATCTCTCTCTCTCTCTGTCTGGGTGTGTGTGTGTGTGTGTGTGTGTGTGTGTGTATGAGAGAGAGACAGAGACAGAGACAGAGACAGAGACAGAGAGAGAGAGAGAGAGAAAGAGAGAGAGGGAGGGAGGGAGGGAGGGAGATATCGATTATCTTTCTCCTTGTACAGCCTGACTGTGCTCAGATCAGTGATCAGTTGGCAAATTGCAGGTGCTGCATGGTGAGTCTTTTGTGACCGGTTTAGATGTGTGTGTGTGTGTGTGTGTTTGTGTGTGTTGGGAGATTAGGAGATGAGAAAAATGAAAGTATATTTAAGTCATCATGTCTAAAAAGAGAAAAGCAGTTTATTTGTGTGTATGTGTGTATTTGTTGTTCTTTTTTCATAATGCCCAGTATGAGCTCAGCCACAATTTTTGTTTTCTCCTTCACCATTTCATGGCTCCTTCGGGGAAGGTTTCAGTATATGTTCCTTTCCACCTCTTTCCACCTCCCTCTTCCACTTTCTTGCAGCCACAGTAGCTGCTGGACCTGCATGGACTCCCTAGTAGGCCTGTGTGACCACAGAACAGAGTGGACACCTGTCCTTCTGTCTTGAGCCAGAAGGCTCGTGAGGCCAGTGTGACCACAGCCACACTCTTCCAGTCAGACACTCTGCTCTCATGTGTATAGTTGGAGTTAATTCAAGGGTTGGGAATGTGTCTGCCAAACATAATTAAGGAATGAGATGGGTGGGAGTAGGGCAAGGGCTGTGAAGCTAGGAGTGTCTGGGGAGTGGTGAACGGTGTAACATGACAGATGGTTCACCACAACCAAGGATGAGAGTAGAACCTTACCCAGGACATTGACGGTGTCTGTGGGCATCTGGGCAGGGGGCTCTGGGCCCCCGCTGGTGGCGTGGATTCCCTCCTGGGGCAGTGCATCCATGTGTAGTCCTCCCTGGAGTCTTGCAGTCTCCAATCTGTGTCCCACCTGGGCCGTTTCCAGCTGGACAGTGATAGGCAAGTTTCCCCTCCTGGAGCCTGCTTGGTATCATACCATGGCAGTTAGCTAGAGCTCTCTGAATGCCAGTTTCTGTAACCTGCTTTAGGCTGTCTGGAAGGAAAAGGGGACCACTGACTTTGGAACACTTTAAGTTTGATTGGGACAAGTGATATGCCACTTTTTCCAGGTTTTTTTTTTTCTTGAAGCTGGCAATTTCCACTAATGCCTGGGTTCATGGGTCAAATTACATGAACCAATTCAGCGGTCAGACAGTGAAGTTCAAAGTGGCACACACAGAGTTCCCAAGCCAGATGGTCTCCTGCTATGAATGTCGTGCCTTGACTGCCTTTCTGTGGCAGCTGCTGATTCTTCTACAGCTCTCTCTAGGGTGACCACCACAGTCGAGGATGTCATGGGGAGCAGAGAGTGACCTCGCCATCCCCAGCCTGCCAGCTGAGAGCAGAGATGATTTTCAGCACCTGCAGTGGACCCTGGGAGATTTAGAGATCCGGGCTGCCTCGAGAATCCTTTCTCTGTAACATGAAACTTGGGGGCCAGATATAGTGGACCATCCTGTCTGGCCCCACGGAGAGGAAAGGAGGCCACTTGAGCCAGGGGTTCAGCTCACGGCAACCTCATTCACACCTGAGGGGGCATGGAGTGCCACAGAGTTGGTCAGCCACTGGACAGAGATCTTTGAGAAGATAGGCATCCCAGTGGCCCCAGAATCCAGTGAGCACATCATGGCTCACATCCTGGGAGCCAAAACAGTTAAGTGCGGTGGCATCAGGAGGGTGGGAAGAGGGACGAGTGAGAACTGTGGGAGAGCTACATCAGGCTTTGCCTCCCCCCGCCCTGCCCCAGGATGCTTACATGAATTGAATGGGACTTTTCTATAATATTGTCATAGACAGATGCTCATTTAGTAATCCAACAAAGAGTTACAGTATGCGCCATGCTCAAGGGGATAAGGGAGTGGGGGTCATAGATGATGAAAGGTTCCGGTGCTGGTTCCACAGCACATGAAGAAACCTTGGTTTGAACTGGATGCTGGGGCTTCATGCATGTCATCCTAGCTACTTAGGAGGCTGAGATGGGAGGATCAAGGCTTAAGGCCCAGACAGGAAAGACTATAAGACTCTTATCTCCAACTAACAACCAAAAAGAAAATGCCAGAAATGGATATGTGTACCTCAAGCTGTAGACTGGTCGCCTTGAGTAAAAAGGCTCAGGGACAGCACCCAGGCTCTGAATTCAAGGCCAGGAGTGAAATGAAGGAAGGAAACAGAGAGAGAGGAAGGAAGGATGAAGGGAAAAAAAGAGGAAAAGAAGGAAGAAGGGAGCATGTGAGCCTTGGTTTGGAGTCCCTGGATCAAGAGAGCCAACCACTCACAATCTCTGTGGGTAACATTTCAGAGCCTAAAGCCAGTATGTAGGATTAAGCCACTGACCCTTCAGCAACTTCATCACATCCAGGAGCTGTGTGGTCACCAACTGCAGGGGGAAGCAGCCTCAGGAAGGACCTAAGGCTCAGGGGGGCATCACCAGGTTTCAATTATCCCGGCCCCAGCAAGTTTACTTCCTGGACAGATAATAAGAAATTGTCTAAGGGCTAGGGAGGTGTTGGGATGAGGGAAGAGGTAGGATGATCTTAGGTCAGGTGTTTCAGGACATTGGAGCCATGACCTCTCCTGACAATATAGACCACCAGTTATAGAGTCTTTGACCCAGCCACACTTCTATTAAGAGTCCCGGAACCTTGGGTTCACCATAGACTGCCTGGCTGATGTCCACTGCAGGATGCCTGTGTAGTACATCCTTGGGGACTGGGACTTTCGTTGGCTCAATCAGAAGATGATACCCCCGGTGTTTATTCCGCCACCATAGACAGAGGTAAGTGGGCCACTGGCACAGGACAGCCAGGGAATGAGGATGGAGTCGGGACCGGAGTTACTTCGAGACTTCCTGTAGAGGGCACTAGGACCATGTGACTGCCATTGTCAGAGGCAGAGGTGGGTCTCTTTGCTGGCTCAACCTTTAGTCTACATGGCAGATCTGGGATTCAGAGAGGGCTGGCTGAAGGTGGGGCAGGCTTGGATAGAGGCTGGTGGAAAAACAAGAGGCACTGGGCTCTGAGCAGGGTTGTTTCTTTGAGGATATTCACAACCTAGGAACATTCCTGGGATGGACCAGCACTTTTCTTCCAGAGAGAGAGGGACCTAGAGCCCCTCCAGTTGGAGTCCCTGGCGGGGAAATCCTTTCATATTCACATCCTGTGGTTGGATAACTGCAACTCACCTTGCTGCCCAGTGTCAAGGCAGGACAGTGAGAGATCCTGAGTCTTTGATAAGGTCAGGGGATCCTCAGTATGAGATTGTACTTCAACATCCTAACTTGGTTCATGGTCAGTCCCATCTAAGACTGCCATGATGTAGGACATAGAATCTAGAGAATCAGAGCCGGACGGGGTCTGTTCTGGGAGTCCTGAGTATTATGAGTGAACTTTGAGCTCCCGTGTACCAACCTGCTTCCCTTTCTTGGGTGGGTCTTTGCTAGAAAATCTTGAAACTAAGGACTGGGTTTTATCCCTTGTCTTTGATGATCAAAGCTAGCACTCTACCATTTGAGCCAAAGCTTCACTTCCAACTTTTTTGGGTGTTTAACTGTAGAAAAAAAGTTCTAATGGAATTTGTGCCATGGGTGGAATCCAACTGTAGTCCTCAGATATCAGTCTCCTGAGGGGATAGGATGAAAAGGATGGAAAATTATCTTTGGCCAGGTGCCAGTAGCTCATGGCTGTCATCCTAGGTACTCAGAAGCTGAGATCTGAGGATCACAGTTCAAAGCTGTCATGGGCAGGAAAGATCCTGAGACTCTTATCTCCAACAGACCACTGGAAAAATGGAAGTGGTGCTGTGGCTCAAGTAGTAGAGTGCTTGCCTTGAGCTGAAGAACTCAAGGACAGCACCCAGGCCCAGAATTCAAGCCCCACAACTGAAAAAAGAAAGAAAGCAAAACATCTTTGCCTGCAAAGGATGGTGGAGGTGTGTGTGTGGGATAGGCTTTGTTTGGGAGACCATCTGCTGGCTTCAATGTACAGACATTTTTAAGAACTCCCCGTTTGCCCCAGTTTGAAGCCAGAGCTTCAAGAGGACTTGGAATGTGGCAGGCAGGGAGTGGGAAAATGGGTGTAGGGGTGGGATTATTGTGTCTGTATTCTCTCCATTGAAGGACGGATTTGGATGCTGGGTGACAAAGTCTGAAGTGAAGGGTTGCAAGAAGTTTGTGGCCTGACGAGGTGAAGCTGGAAGCCGCTGGTTCACAACTGTCATCCTAGCTACTTAGAAGGCTGAAATGTGAAGACCATAGTTCCAAGCCAGCTTGGGCAGAAAAGTCTGTGAGACTTGATGTCCAATGGACCACCAGAGAACAGGATTTGGTGCTGTGGCTCAAGTGGGATATTGCTCACCTTCAGCTGAAGGGCTGAGGGACAGCACCCTGGTCCAGAGGTCAAACCCCATGACCAACTACAAAAAAAGAGGGGGCTCAGTTTTCCGCATAGCAGTATGTCCATTAAGAACTGCCATATTGGACTATGATACATTCCAGATATGTGAGAGGCTTACTGGTTTTTCTATAGTGGGTCTGATGTTGGTAGTGCCACCTTCTTGAGGGTAGGATGTGATCCTAATTGAGACAGTTCATGGGTCTGTACTCAGGGACTGCTGAAGCCTTGGGCTGTCCGTGTGTGTGTGTGTGTGTGTGTGTGTGTGTGTGTGTGTGTGTGTGCGTGTGCATGTGTGTGTGTTTCTGTGTCTGTGTCTATGTCTGTGTGTGTGTTTGGAGTTAGAAGACCTGGGCCTTGAACTCAGGGTCTAGGTGCTGTTCCTGAGCTTCTGTGGTCAAAGCTATTGCTCTGACACTTGAGCCACAGCTCCACCTCTGGATTTTTGGTGGTTCACTGTAGATAAGAGCCTCACAGTCTTTCCAGAATGGGCTGGCTTTGAACTGTGATCTTCAAACCTCAGCCTCCTGATTAGCAAGGAAGACAAACATGAACCACCCCTGCAGGTTGTGTGTGTGTATGTGTGTGTGTGCGTGTGTGTATGTGTGTGTGTGTGTATGTGAGTGTGGAAGTGGGCTGTAACAAGGAGCAGTGGACACTTTGGTAACTTCTGCGTGCTTTCTTTGTGGGGTACATGGACTTTGTGGCTGAGGTCTGGGGACCTGAAAGGGTGAGATGCTTGATGGGGACTCAGCACTGTTAAATTATAAGACCAAGGGATCTGTATGTCCTGGAGCTGTCTACTTCCTTGGGCCTAGTTGGTGGCAGAAGGAGCTTAGGAGGACCTGGGGGTGGAGCCCACAGGGGTGGCTCCCCAGGGGGACAAAGAGCATGGCCAGCACTTAGTAAGGATGAGAGCCCTGTTAATATGGAGCACACTTTCATGGTTCAGACTTTGGGTCTTATCATGATGTCTGATGGGCAAGGCCAACCCTATTTTAAATGTTGAGCTGTGATCTTCAGATCTTAGCCTCCTGAGTAGCTAGGATTATTGCCATGAGCCTCTGGCACAAGGGCCTCTGATTCTTATTCTTTTTGGTATATTAGGGTTTGAATTCAAGGCTTTAGACTTGCCAGTCGGATCTTCTAACATGCGAACCAAGACTTTCTGTCTTGGGCATTTCTGAGATAGAGTCTCAATATATGCTCAGGCTGTTCTGCATCGGGATTCCTCACTGTTACATTTCTGGCCAGACCCTGGTTATAAGAAAATGAATTCACTCTATGTCTATATCACTTTGCTGGGGTGTCGTTTCGAGGAGTGGGGGCAGTGTGAAGAGGAAAGACCCCAGAACTGCCACCTCCTGGGGGACATTTGTTCTTGTGACAGAGCCAAGTCATTGCTGTGTATGATGAGGAAGCCGCCATCAGCCTGACCTGGAACAATGCTCAAAGGTATGTAGGCTGTTGAAGTATCAAACCCACCCATGTCTGCTTCCCACTCACAACAAGGGGGTGCAGTGCAGGTGGTCCAGCACTTGCCCTAGGGGATTATAAATGGATGGTGGTGGTCAAGTGTCGGTGGTTCCCGTACATCATCCTGGCTATTGGAGAGGCTGAGGTCTGATGGACGTGACTCAAAGCCAGCCGGGACAGGAGCGTCTGTTTCTTATCTCCCATAAACCAACAACCACCCCACCACACACACAAATCCAGATGTGGTGCTGTGGCTCAAGTGGTAGAGCCTCATCCTTGAGTAAAAGAAGCTCAGGGATGACACTCAGGCCCTGAATCCAAGCCCGAGGACTCACAAAAAATAATGAAATAAATGAAGCATGGGCATCTGTTACCTTACTACCAAAAAGGATGGATTCAGTGTTCTCTCTGGTACTTGTATCCAAAGATAATGGGCTTCTCTTGATGTTCCTCTAAGCTTCTCCTTCTCTCCATTATCTTTCCAGGCTTCAGTTGAAGGATAGAATTCAGATCATTCCACTCAATGTGACCTTATGTACCCTCCCCTGCCCGCCTTCCTTGGGGTGGGGATCCTGGTTGTACTCACCACAGGGAGGATAAGGCACTGGAGAGATAGAGTAGGTATCCCCAAAACTTACACACACACACACACACACACACACACACACACACACACACATACTCACCCAGGCCGACTCAGACTAGCTTTTTCCAAAGACACTTCATCTCCTTGGATTAACTGACCTAGGAGAGGAACTTGATCCCCTGTAAATGACTATTTTAACTAGGGCTCGCTAGTTGACATGAGATAAAAAGAAGCTCAAAAGAAAGGCTCTGATGCCCGTCACTGCCACGCCTACTCCGGCGGAGTCTGCTTAGCATGGAACACCTACTTTCAGACCTGAGAATGGGGCTTCACAGAAGCCTACCTCTGAGAATGGACTTCACCGAAGTGTACCTCAGAGAATGGGGCTTCAAAGATGCCTACCTCTGAGAATGGGACTTCACCGAAGTCTACCTCAGAGAATGGGGCTTCAAAGAGGCCTACCTCTGAGAATGGGACTTCACCGAAGTCTACCTCAGAAAATGGGGCATCAAAGATGCCTACCTCCTGGAAAGGCTGGCAAGCCCCTGGGAAAGATGTGTTTCTGTTCCTGTTTTTCTTTTCTTTGCTGTATAGGAGTGCCTATTAATCTTTTACTGTTCCTGCTGTTTGTTCTACTTACTCATGCTCAACGTTCCCTTATTCAGGGCTCTTTCTTGGAAGTGTTGACGACTCTAACATCCGATGAGTGTCCTAAGAATATGACTAACTCACCAGAGTTAAGTGCTACCCTAAAAGCCCCTCTTATGGAGGCTATTAGACAAGTCATAAGTAAATATAAAAGTATTGGGGGTTTCATGACATCACTTCAGCAGAAGGAATTGTTTGTAAGAGATTTACAAGAAGCTGTCGGCACGGCTAAAACAAAAAGAGTGCATGGCTATTGGAGACTTCCCTTTAATCCTGAAACATATACAATAGACCCATATAGATATCCTGTAGATAAGAAAGATGTAGAGGGATATTTAGACCAAAAGCTAAATAAGATTCCTAAAAGGTTGGTAGATGGAAGGTGGCAATGACTTATCAGAAGAAAACGGTGGAATCCTCCATTATCTAGAGGACCCCAAAGACTTCCCCCAGATCCATGGCCTTTTACAGGTGTGTATGATAAGTATGGCAACCGTTGGCTAAACCACTTAGGAGAAAGGACTTCCTATTACTCTCTATTTACTGAGAGACTTGTTAGATCTAGGTGCTTACTATCAAAAAAAAGAAACAAGAAAGATCTTATGAGACAGTTAAGGCCTCTATGAAAAAGAGTAAACAATTTTGTGAAAGGGTTACAGAGAAGACACTATGAGCTTAAATTTGATATATGGCCAGATTTAACTAAGTATACTGAATATCATGATTTTTGGCCACAAATTGGGGACCCTCTAAAGAATAGCAAAGAAGCACAATTGCTTAGAAAAGATTTAAAACACATAAAGTACAAAACTAAACAAAAATAATAATAAAGTACTAGAGTTCGTGCCTTTCTGTCCAGCACTTTGCCCATATGCTCTGGTTAATGGTTAATAGGTGATAAACATCAAAACCAATTGTATTTCTTAAAAATAGAGGTAAAGCCGAAAACAAGTGCCTATCGTCATAACTCGTCATCCAAAAAACAAGATCAGGCAACCAGCTGATGACCACCCAAGAACGAAGCCTTGCAACAAGATTGTGTAACTTTTTGCCCTTTCTCATGGAGACTTTTGCTATAAAAGCTTGTTATCCTCTGCAATAAATCGCACTCAGCATTCACTCCTCTTGTGTGTGAGTTTTCTGTTTGCCATCTCCCCACCTGTTCCAGTTACCTCCACCAGGTGTCTTCCGTCGTCCCGACAGAGCCGGTCCTTGGCACTGGCTCAGGCTCACACCTGACATCCTGGCTACTTGGGAGGCAGACATCTCAGGATCAAAGATTGCAGCCAGCCATAAGCTGGAAAGCTGGTGAGACTCTTCTCTCCATGGAACCACCAAAAAGTCAGAAGTGGAGCTGTGGCTTATGTGGTAAAGCACCAGCCTTGAGCACAAAAACTCAGACGCAGCTCCCAGATCCTCAGTTCAAGCCCACCAAAGAAATGGACCCATGTTGTTGCCCCCAGACTGCCTGGACCTTGACTGCCCTCTCAGGGAGTGTGATACAGCACCAGTCCCTGGGTAGTGTATCAGAGCCTTCAGAAATTGGGTGGTAAAAGCCAGACCTTCCCCTTCATCTGCTTTCAACCCACACCAGCAGGAAGGGAAGGCGTGACAAGGCCAACATCCTGCAGAGGAGAGAAGACCCCACTCTGCCCGGGTGATTGGAGCAGGCTTCTTAGAAGCAGCACTTGAAAAGGGGTCTTGCTTAACAAGGAGTTTCTGACAGGAAGCACACAGAACAAAGATGCTGTACATAAAGGACAACATAGAGGAGCATGTTCACTTTCAGCCAGAGCTGCTGCTGAGAAACTCAGTACAGATGTGCAAGACTGTCCTGAGACACGCCCGAGAGGTTACAGAAGAACAGCTATCCAAGGTTGGGATTGTGTCTTAGCACTAGTGGGCTCGCCTAGCACACAGGAAACCCTGGGTTCTATTCCTAGGTCCCACATACACAGAAAAAGCTGGAAGTGGCATCGTGGCTCAGGTGGAAGAGCACTGGCCTCGACCAAAAGAAGCTTGTGTATAGCACCTAAACCCCGAGGTCAAGCCCCTAGACTGTCAACATAAAACAGCACTCCAAGGGTCCTTGGTGACAGGTGGATGGCTATGCCCTGTAGCTCTTAGTAGATCCATCCATTTTTATGTGTCTCCTTGTTTGACACAGGGGAGCTGGACACTCCTTCTGCCCTGGCATCCCCTGGACCCAGTTATCAGCAACCCTCCCAACATCTTCCACCAGGACATGGGACAGCTGGCCCCAGAAATCCTCAGATACCGGTTGGGTGGGGCAGGGGGATACAGGGCAGGCCCCAGAAGTCCTAGTGGGTCTGATCTGCCCCAGATGACCATGCCTTCCAGAGGAGGCAGATGGGAGGTTAGAGAGGAGTAGTGATATGGAAGGGGCACCTTAATGCCTATGGCCCTACCCAGATTCTGAGCCTCCCTTTTCTGTCCCTAAGGGATCTAGAGGAGTGACTAGGTGGGAGTGTCTAGAGGAGGACTAGTTGGAAATTCTAAAGTCTGAGATACCGTAAACCATGCGCTGATGGCTCATGCCTGTCATCCTGGCTACTCGGGAGTATCTTGTTTCCCCAGCACAGGCAGGAATGTCCCCGGAGAGTCTCATCTCCAATCTCCAACCAGAAGTGGCACCATGGCTCAAATGGTAGAGCACTGGCCTTGAGCAGAAATCATCATCAGGGACAGTATCCAAGCCCTGAGTTTAAGACCCTCAACCAAAAAAAAAAAAAAAACCAAGAAAGAAAGACACCCCTTGCCCTTGCCTGCAAGAGATGGTGAAGGAGTGGGTTTGCTGTGGTTGGGAGACAAGGTGCTGGCCTCAGGGTACAGACATTTCTAAGAACTGCCCAGTTTTGCCCAAGGGTGAAGTTACAGCATGGTGGGCTTTGCCTTACCAAGAACTCCAGAGGTCGTGGCCTTTCTTAGGTAGGGAGTGGCAAATGGGAATAGGGGTGGGAGGGTAGTGTCAATTATATTCTCCCCATCCATGGCAGAATGGTTTTGTATGCTGGTGTCAAAGTCTGAAGGGACAGGCTGCATGTGGTTTGTGGCCTGACAAAGTGGGTTTCCCCTGGGTGTGAGAAGGTGACTGAAGCCAGGCATTGCAAGTGGCTCACAACTGTCATCCTAGTTAGTCAGGATGCTGAGATCTGAGGACCGAGTTTCAAAGCTAGCTTGGGCAGGATAATCTGTGAGACTTTATCTCCAGTGAACCACCAGAAAACCGGAAGTGGCACTGTGGCTCCAGTGGTAGAGAGTGCACCTTCAACTGAAGAGCTGAGGGACTGCGCACAAGCCCGAAGTTCAAATCCCATGACCAACAAATAAAAATAAGGTAGCTGAGTATTCTACATAGCGGTGTGTACAGTAGGAAATGGCATGCTGTGTCATGAGCCATTCCAGACATGTGAGAGTTTCTGAGTTTTGTCTACAGTTGGTCTGAGGATGGTAGTGCCATCTTCTCAAGGGTTGGGATGTTAAGGTGCTCAGGGACTGCTGAGGCCTTGGGCTACCCATGGTGTGTGTATGTGTGTGTGTGTGTGTGTGTGTGTGTGTGTGTATTTTTCCCTCATCTTTCTTTGTCCCCTTCATTGGTGCCTGTTTGCCTCTTTCTGACTTCAGTTGGTGCCCTTCCTGCACAGCACCTTGCCTTTAGCCCCCTACCAGGGTCTACAATGAGTCTTAAATTGCCAGAGACTTGCATATTCCAGCTTTTCTTTGGGGCCCAAGTCTGGTCCTCCATGTCTTTGGCCACCTCCAGGGGATTCTGGGTTAGCAGGGCAGGCTGGCACAGGTTCTCCTCTGACAACAGGGTGAGGGGGGCGAGGGCTCAGTCATGTGATGTCCTGTATTTTTTCTCAGTTGGACTTCTGGCTGCATGTCCCTTCCTGTAGGCTGGTAGTGGAGTGGGGGAAGGGTGGTTGCCAGTGGCTCTGGCCAACTCAAGCATGATAGCTGACTGAAGGCCGCCCAACCAAGGATCTTCTGGGGCTACATGGGAGGTGAGGCCATGGTGGCTTGGAAGTATCTGTCAGTGTCTAGGAAATGTCAATGTACCTTACCACAGGAAAGTATCTTCCAGCCCCAGCTGGGCCTCTCTAGGTCCTTCTAGACAATTCCAGATGCCCAGAATACAGAGGCACAGACTTTAGATTCCATGGCCAGGGAACTGGGGGATGAGAGACTGGTATGGCCAATACCTCAATGTTCTGGGGCATTAGCCTTGATCTGGCTATGCCCCCCTTGTGTATGTTCACTTGTTAATCCAGTGCTGGCCACACACCAATCTCTTGTGGCAGTGTTGTGGAAGTGGCAGGAGTGGAAGTGAGATCTAGGATAACCAAAATCTGGATGTATGGCCTGTGGGGATGGGGATGGCAAAGGGTGTCTATTAAGAAAAAATATCTCAGAGCTGGAACTCAGGGCCTAGGCACTGTCCCTGAGCTAACACTCTACCACTTGAGCCACAGCTCACCTTTCAACCTTTTTACTAGTTTAGTGGAGAGAAGAGTCTAGTGGACTTTCCTGCCTGGGCTGGCTTCAAGCTGCCATCTTAAGAGCTCAGCTTCTGAGTAGCTGGGGTTGATGGTATGAGCCATTGGCAACTGCTAAAGATGTTACCGTATGTATGTGTGTGTACGTGCACATGTAAGTGTGTGTGTGTGTGTGTGTGTGTACCAGGGCTTGAACTCAGAGCCTCGGTGGTATCCATTAGCTTGTTTGCACAAGGTTGGTGCTGTACCACTTGAACTAGGGTAGCTCTGCTTTCCAGTGTTTTTGGTGATTCATTGGAGAGAAGAGTCTGCCCAGGCTAGCTTTGAATCTTGATTGATCCTCAGGTGTCACTCTTGAGTAGCTAGGATTACAGACATGAGCCACTGGCATCTAGCTACAAGGATGTCTTCTCATACTCTCTTCTGTTATAACACATTGTCTACTTGCCCTGGCCTAGATCCTCTGACCTCCACATCAGCTCCCAGCAGCCCCTGACTGTGTGGAGAACATAAAGCTCAAACTTGATCCTATTTCTTTGTCCTCAGGGGAGGGAATGTTTCCTCTGAAGCCTGGGTTAGGAGGGGTAGCTGCAGCTGGGTACTCGGCTGGGAGAGAGGTATTCTGTTTTAGCCAAGAAGGAAAGTGTGGCCAGATGATAATAGCTGATGCTGTCCTATTCCTAGCTCCTCAGGAGGCTGAGATTTGAGGATTACCATTCAGAGCCAGTCCAGCTAGAAAAGTGTGTGAGACTCTCTTCTGCAAATAACCACCCAAAAGCTGGAAGAAAAGCTGTGGCTCAACTAGTAGAGTGGTAACCTTGAACGAGAAAACTGAGGGACAGATCCCAGGCCCTGAGTTCAAGCCCTAGCACAAACATGCATGGGTATGCGTGCACACACACACATGCTCACACACATACACACATACATACATACACACAGACACACAGACACACAGACACACAGACACACAGACACACACACACACACACACACACACACACAGAGGAAGGTGTTAATGATGAGCTGAGTTAGAACTGGGGGCACTCCTGAGGCATAGTCATAGTAAACTCTCAAAGTAGATCAAGTGGTTTCTCCATAAGTCCTTATTGGGCCAAGTGGGTCTGGGCCATGGCAGGAAGTTCCATGGAATCTTCCCCTGCATCCGTGCACGGGGCCACAGGACCAAAGGAAGGACACTATGGATGCTCCTTTGTAGTCAGTCCAAGATTGAAGACCTTCATCTGTCCCCAAGCAGTGGAGAAGAAAGCAGGGCTCCGAGCCCTGGGACTCCTGGGATAGCGACTGCTACAAGCATCAGCCAGCCAGCTGTGGATTCCTGAGACTACAAGTCTTTCATGAGCCCAACTCAACACCTGCCCAAGGTGTGTCTGACAGAGTCGCAAACTTGTGATACCCGCATGAGTAGGCATTACCTGCTGTGCCATCTTGCAGCTCCTGGCCCTCCTGGCCAAGAACCGTGGTCTGAGACATCGGTTTACTGCTCAGATGCACACTGTACCCATGACTGATGCCATTCTGATGACCCGGCTGATGACCTCCATGCCCCAAGGCAGGACCCTTCTTTGATACTGTGGCCCGTTCCATTCACAAAGGCTGCCAAAGAGACTGCTCTGAAGACACCTAGACGTTGGGAGACCCGACTTTCAGGGGCCCATTGGAAAGTACTCTGCCTAGAGTCACAGAGTGAGCTACAAGCAGGTGTTGGTCATGGGGCTCAAACTCTGGGCCTTGGCACTGTAGCTCAGCTCTTCAGCTTACCACTTGAGCCACAGCGTGTCCTCCAGTTTTCTGATGGTTCCTTGGAGATCAGAGTCTCCTGGACTTTCTTCCAGGGCTGGATTTGAACCACGATCCTCTGATCTCAGCTTCCTGAGGATCTAGGAGGACATGTAAGAGCCACACGCACTTAGCTGATCTGGCCTTTCACCACAGTGGGCTAGGAGCTTCTTAAAGCTTTTCTTTATTTTTTTTCTGTGCCAGTACTGGGGTTTGAACTCAGTTTGAGCCCTGGTCTCTTAACTTTTTCTCAAGCTGGCACTTTACCACTTGAGCCACATTTCCATTTCTGTCTTTTGGTAGTTCATTGGCAAGAAAAGAGTCTCACCAACTTTCTTCTCCTGAGCTATATTTGACCCACTATATCTGATCTCAGTCTCCTGGATAGCTAGGATTTACAGGGGTTGAGCCACTGATGGCTAGAAACTGTTCTTAAGAAAGAGTTCTTCCCTGCATTTGCCCTGACTCCTCCATGCAAAGGAGGCCTCTGAGGGTCAGGAGCTGTGAAAAATAGGCTTCTAGCCACTGAAAATGGCTGGGGTCCATGGTGAAAAGCCAAGCTAATCCCCCCTGGGCCCCATTCTGGGTCCCCACCCTCTGCCCTACCTGTGATTCAAGTACAAACCTTGACCCAGCCTTGAATGTCCTGCCAGACTTGTCTGAAGCCACAGAATCTTCATTCCACCCACACCCCCGGCTCTACACCATACCTCAGGACCTTTGCCCATGCTGTACCTTCTGCCTGAGGCTCTCTGTCTTGTTCCACATCTTATAACTCGTGTGGAATTTTGGCACAGCTTGTATCACCTCCTGGAGCAACTCTTTCCTTCACTGGGGGGTTTGAATTCATCACCTTGACAGTATCCCTGAGCTTTTGTGTTCAAGGCTAACACACCAGTACTTGAACCATAGCTCTACTTCTGGCTTTTTGGGTGTTTAATTGGAGAAAAGTGTCTCATTATAGTCTTTCCTGCTTGTAATTTTGATCCTCAGATCTCAGCCTCTTGAGTAGCTAAGACTACAGGGGTGAGCCACCAGTACCTGACCTCTACCTCTTACTTCTAACCTCGGCCCTCCTCTGAGTCCCAGAAGAATATGTCTCAACCGGGTCCCTTTTTATTTTTGACAGTCTTGGGGCTTAAACTCAAGGTCTGAGCATGTGCCTGAGCTTCTTTTCTGAAGGCTAGCACTCTATCACTTAAGTCATAGTGCCACTTTGGGCTTTTTCTTTTTCTGTGGTACAGAGGAATCGAACCCATGACTTCATGCAATCTAGGTAAGCACTCTACAACTAAGCCACATCCACAGCCCAAGGCTCACTTCTAACAGGAGCTACGAGGGTGGAATTTATTGGCTAACCCCTTTCGGCACAGAAATCACTGGCTATGTCCTATCTTTCCCAGGATTTGGGACCAGCCTGAGACTTGGCAGTCAGGAATAATGAATGAGTGATAGGCACCAGGCCCCACATCCTACAGAGGGATCTAGAATATGGAGCCAGAACCTTGGACAACTCCTACAGCCTAGGAAGTGTGGTCTCCCTGGAGGCAGTGGCTGGCTTCTAGGTGTCCTGATGGGACACATAACCCACAACATAATGCACCTGTTGCACACACCAGCCCAGGCAAAGCCTTTGGGGCTTCAGTACTTAAATGGCAGAGAAGGATGCTTTGTTCAAGCTGCCGGCTCAGAGTTATAAGATGTGGAACAAGACAGAGAGCCTCAGGCAGAAGGTACAGCATGGGCAAAGGTCCTGAGGTATGGTGTAGAGCCGGGGGTGTGGGTGGAATGAAGATTCTGTGGCTTCAGACAAGTCTGGCAGGACATTCAAGTCTGAGCTTGCCCAGGTTTGGGGGCTGGGCATGGGCAACCTGCTGAATGCCCATCATCCATACACCATCCATCTATACACAGAGACATAGAATTACTACCTCCTTTTTTTTTTTTTTTTTTTTTTTTGGCAGGTCCAGGATTGAACTATGAGCCTAGGCGCTGTCCCTGAGCTCCTTTTGCTCAAGGGTGGTGCTCTGCCCTTGAGCCACAGCCCCACCCATTTGTGCATTTTTTTCCCTGTGGTCTTTTAGAAATAAGAGTGTCAGGAAATTTCCTGCCCCAGCTGAATTCAAACTGGCATTCTCTACATCTCAGCCTCCTGAGGAGCTGGGATTATAGGCAGAAGCAGCTGACACCTGGCTTTCTTTTCTTCTTGTTCTTTTTTTAATCGTGACAATCTGAAGTCTTCACAGTGCCATTCCAATGGTTTGCATTTGAAGGAAACGACCCAGGCCTGGAGTTCGAATGCTAGGACTGCCCCCCACAAATGGAGGTAGAATCTGACAAACTCATTCCTACTCATGTGAATGCTAATGGAATGCATAAAAGTAATAATTTGCAGTTAATTCTTGATTCTATTTTAGAGTGCCACACACAAATTACTGGATTTATATCTTCCATTCTAGCACCTAATGGAAGGGTTTTGACTAATTTTTAATTACAGATTTTGTAAGTATTCAACCATAATACTTCATTAAATGGAGGCATAATGTAATCACTAATAATTGGTTATATATATAATATCTTAACATTCCCTCCCTGAATATATATGCATATATATATACACACATACTCACATATATATACATCTATCTATCTATCTATCTATCTATCTATCTATCTATCTATCTATCTATCTATCTTTCTATCTTTCTATCTTTCTATCTATCTATATATTGGGCACTACTGTGGCTTGATCACAGGTCCTCAGGACTTCCTGGCAGCTCAGTTTGCCACACCCTGGTCTGCTAAGACTGTGACCCCATTTATGGATTGGGCATTGTGAGTTGAAATCCCAACATGGCCAAAAATTTATTCGTGGAGTAAGAAGCTAATTTTGACACATTTTTTTCTTCTCTGTGACAGTCCTTGGTCTCAGTATGATGTATAATCCATATTCAAATATATCCTAGGTGATATGAGGAAATGAAACATTATATGTGTAATAATACTAAATTAATAAGTGTAATAAACGTCATAAGCTGTAAATCCATGCAATATAAATAGATCTCATATATAAATATTAGTTTTTCCAGTGCTGGGGCTTCAATTCAGGCTCTAGGAATTGGTCTGAATTTCTTGTTTTCAAGGACGGTGATCTTCCCCTTCACCTACAGTGTCACAGATTTACCCAGACCCTGAGTTCAAATCAAAAGCCTGCCAGAAAAATGTTGCAAATTCCAAGCCAGGGCCTTATTATTTTTTTTTTTGGCCAAAGCATGGGGCTTGAACTCAGGTCTTGGCATCTCTGCCACAACCAATCCTGGGATATTAGGACCAGAGTTCAAATCTTGAGGCTAGTAAAAAAGAAACAAAAGAGAAGGATAAAATTGAGATGGGAAGGGGAAACAAAGAGGAGGCAACAATGCTTTATAAGAAGGGTACTGGTTATCTTGCCCATGTAATTGTAACTCCTCTGTATGGTATTCTCACAATAAAAAAAAAAAACTGAGAAGTTCAAGAAGGTGGTTTTACTTTTTCTTCCACCTTTGCGTTGTGGCCATCCAGGGTCTAAATGACAAGGCCCAGAAAGTGTACATGACCTTGCATTGCTGATATTTGGTGGGCTATTAGGGAAGCCATAGCCAAAAGAGGCAACTTAGGCCTGGAGGTTGAATCCTGGTACTGCCACTAAGGAATGGTGGGAGATTCTAAGGCGCATTCTGATATACATCCATACAAATGAAATGTTATAAAAGTAACAAATAAATTACTAGTGTATGATTATATTATAAAACTATATACAAAATTTATACATTAATTTTCAATTAATACTTTATTATTTATTCAATCATGATACTTAAAAAAGGAAGGAATAATTTAATTGCCAATAACCGGTAGCAATATTGTATATGCTATTTCATAATGTACAGACATCTCTTTCTTGTTTTAAGCATATACCTCTCTATCTATCTATCTATCTATCTGTCTATCTATCTATCTACCTACTTACCTATCTATACACCAATCTACACATTTATCTGTTTGTACACTTGTCACTCCTGGGGATCAGTGGTAGTGTGCTCTCCTAGGACATACAAAGCCCTGGGTTCGATTCCTCACTACCACATGGACAGAAAAATCCAAAAGTTGTGTTGTCTTGCTTAAGTAGTCGAGTACTAGCTTTGAGGATGAAAGCATAGGGGCCGTGTCTAGACCCTTATTTAAGACCCTAGTAGTGGCACCAAAAAAAAAAAAGATAGAATGTTCTGACTGCAATGATATAAGGATAGGCAGCAAATACCTCATCACAGAGCAAGCTGGGAGTCTGGTGTTGACAGGTGACATCTAACCCGACTTAGCCAGAGGTAAACCACTGCAACCCAGCTCCACTGAAACAGATGCTGCTGGATCACTCACCCCTGTCATGCAAGATACTCGGGGGCTGAGATCTGACAGTGGTGGGTTTAGAACTCAGTCCTGGCATGAAGTCTGCAAAACTCTGACCTGTGGCTCAAAGTGGCAGAGCTCTGGGCTTGAGCTAAATATCTTAGGATAGTACCCCCAACCTTTGAGTGCATTCCATGTGGCTGACTCCCCCCCAAAAAAAACCACCCCTCTAAATCATTAGATGTGAACTTTGTGAGGTTTGTGATGTGTTTCTAAAAGAATGGTGATACTGATTAAAGCACCCTAATTCTAATGACAGCATGTGGGATACAGCTATGTGATGAGTTCTTCATGAGTTGTTGTATGCCTAGTCCTTCACGGGGTTCATTCTTTCATCTGGTCCTTGTAAAAGCTCCACAAGTAAGATGATTGTGCAGATGGGAAAGTTGAGGCTCAGATATGTCCCCATGTCAGGGCCAAAATGATGTATGTACTGAAATGTAGTGAGTTGTTTCCTGCAGACAATTATTTTGGTTTACTTTTCTCCATCATGTACCTTGAACTCAGAGCTGAGGCACTGACTTTCATCTTGGGCTCATGGCTAGCACTCTACCACGTGAAGCCAATGACTCTTTTCAGTATAGTGTCAGAGCTTAGGTGTCTTTAGCTGAGGTCTGTCATCCTGCCTACTCAGGAAGCTGAAATCTGATGATCTGCGTTCCAAACTATCCCAGACACAAAAGGTCCCATGAGACTATTATCTCCTATTCACCACTTAGAAACTTGAAGTGGAAGCTGCGTACCAGTGACTCGTGCCTGTCATCCTAGCTACTCAGGAGGCTGAGAGCTGAGGATCACAGTCCAAAGCCAGCCTGAGCAAGAAATTCCTTGAGATGGTTATCTCCAATGAACCACCAGAAATCTGAAGGGGCTCTTTAGCACAAGTGGTAGAGCTCTAGACTTGAGCTGAAGAGACAGCACCCAGGCCCAGACTTCAACTCCTCCAACTTATAAGAAAAAAGAAACCTGAAGTGGAGTGCTAGGAATGTGTCTTAGGGGTAGAGTGCTTTGCATGCATGAAACCTGGGCTTGAATCCTCAGTGCCACCTCACTAGAAAAAAAAATCTAAAGTGCTCTGTGGCTCAAGTGGTAGAGTGCTGTCCTTGTACAAGAGAAACTCAGGTCAGTGGTCAGTTCCTGAGTCCTTCAGGACTGGTGTATGCACACACACACACACACACACACAACACTCACACACACACACACACACACACACACACACACACACACACACACACACACACACACACACACCAGAAGTGAAGCTGTGACACTAAATGGGAAAACACTGAGCTTCTGCTCTGAACTCATGGTCAGCACCTTCGCCCTGTGTTCAACCCCAAAATCTAGCCACCGAGGGCCCAACTAGGAGAGGTCAAAGGTTTCAAATCTTGATGTGCTTCACCAGCCCTAGATGACAGGAAGCATTGTGATTTTGCACAAGTGCTTAGATTTAGGAAGCTTCCGGAAACCTAGGGAGGCAACACTGCCAATAATGAGTCATTTCAATAGATTCGGGGCCCTAGTTGTCTGTCAGAAGTACTCTTCAATTAATTGTAGCAGTTTGTCTCAACATTGGAACATAGTGTAGCAAAGACAGGATGAGTGCAGGGAACTTGGCCTGCCACAGGAGGTGGCACAAATGAAGACTTCCTGTCCAAACAGAGCACTGGGGAGAGAGATAGCTTGGGGAAAAGGAGGGCTTTTTCACCTGGCCTTTAGAGCCCACCCACACTCATCCTCACTAATTGCCCCAGATGTAATGTTTGTTACACAGCTGTACAGGAGTAAGGCTTTTTGTTTGCCTGTTCCAACAATGAAGCAGACTTCCTCCAGCAGCCTGGGGTGTGGAGAAACCCTCAAGTTACACTGGGAACAGTGAGGAGAGCTCTGGAACATGCACTGTCTTGAAAGCTGTGCTATGAAATCATTCTATTCAAAGCAAATTTCCTAGCTGAGTTCCTTTCTTCATAGGGACTCTGGATGTTCACCGATAGAAATACTTGCATATATACACAGATACGTGGAGTTACTGGCTCTTTTTTTTGCGGCAGGTCCTGAGTCTTGAGCTGTGATCCTCGACATTGTCCCTGAGCTCCTTTTGCTCAAGGAAGCATTTTATTGTGCCTTAAAACATGATACATCATTAAATGGACGCATAATTCAATATCTATTAATTATTAGTAATATATTACATGTAATTTAATATGTAAACATCTTGCATTCTATAAATATTTTTATATATTTAAATATACAATCAAAAAACCTATAAATCTCTCTCTCCCCCAGCCCTCTCTCTCTCTCTCTCTCTGTCTATATATATATATATATATATATATATATTTGCAGCAATTTATACTTCTATCTATGTATATATTGGCGACTCCTTGGGCTAGAAGTCAGGTCCTGAGAACTGCCTGGCAGTAAATTTTTTTGAAGCTGCTGTGCTTAATGGCCACTTGATGAATTGGGCATTCCAGGCCCTGAGTTCAAATCCCAGCAGTGCCAAAGTTAATAGGTGGAGTAAGAAGCCAATTTTGAACTGTTTTCCTTTCTGTGAAAATCTTGTGTCCTAGGTACAATATGTAATATCAATACAAATACATGCATATATATGATATACATTATAAATGTATATAAAGATTATTTTTGCCAGTCCTGGGCCTGGAATTCATGCCTTGGGAAATGTTCCTGAATTTCTTTTCTTCAAGGCGGTTAGCTCCTATGTCACCCAGATCACAATAGAGTTACCCAGCCACTGAGTTCAAATCCCAGGTATGGCAGAAAAAATGGCCTAAATTCCAAGTCAATGCCTTAACATTTTTTGTGTGTGTGGGGGGACAGGTATGGGTCTTGAAATTAGGTTGTCCTAACTCTGCCTCAGCCTTGATTTCCCTAAGCTGGGGTGCAGCTTTTACACCCACAGATGACCCAGGGATCCTAGGAACCAAGTTCAACTTCCTTCTCTGGCAAAAAACCATCAAACCAACAAAAATGGAGGATGAATAAACCAGGAAGTTTTACACAACAGTATTACCTTTGTTTCATTTGCACTGTAACCATCCTGGGTGACTGTGACTAGGCTTGAAAATTTTATGTGACCTTGCATAGCCGAGGCTGTCAATGAAGCCTGAGCCCAATCCATGCACAGAAGCCCTTAGTTCAATCCTGGGACTGCCACCTACACATGGCTGAAGATCCTAGGAAACTAGTTCCTATCTATAGGAACACTAATAGAATGTTGACATGTACTAATTGAATCACTATTTAGCAAGTCATTCTAGTATAAGATTGTACACAATAAATATAGATTATTGATCAATTTAATTAATACTTTATTAAGTCTTCTACCATGATTAATTAATGGAGGCATAATTTTATACCAAATAATTAGTAGTAATAGAATATATATGTATATAAATACAATATAGATATCACACTTTATATATAGTTATACACTAGAATCTACATAAATGTCTGTCTCTGTATACATTTATTGATAGATGCATATACATATATAAATACACACACAAACTTCAGTCTACACATCTGTCTGTTTATATATTGGCCACTCCTAGGACGTGAACTTGGGTCTTCAAATTTGCTCGACAACGTCACTTGCATCAGACTGGTATGCTAACATTGACCCATTCATGAAGTGGGCCTTCTAGGCCCTGAGTTCAAATCACAGAATTGCCAAAAACTTAATCCTGGTGGAAGAAGCCAATTGTCCCACATGTTTTCCTTACCGGTCAAAGTCCTGGGTCTCAAGTATGATGTACAATATATATGCAAATCTATGTCCTATGTGATAGGATGTAAAAAATGTTATACATGTAATCATACTCACTAAAATACATAACAAATAATTAAAAACAAAATAAAACAATTAATACACTAACTGTAATATGCAGTAAACATTTGTTTTTGGGTCTGGTTGTGGGGCCTGAACTCTGGGCCTGGGAGCTGTCTCTCAGCTCTTCAGCTCAAGGCTAGCAATCTACCACTTGAGCCACAGTGCCACTTCCGGCTTTTTTCTTTTTGCTTATGTGGTGCTGAGGAATCGAACCCAGGGCCTCAGGCATTCAAGGAAAGCGCTCTACCACTGAGCCACCTTCCCAGCCCCTGCAGTAAACAATTGAGAGTAAATGTAAGTCATGTATTTAAAATGTATACGAATATTTTTTTTTGAATGCTAGGGTTGAATTCAGGCCCTGGGAACAGGCCTGACTTTCTTGTCTTCCAACACAGTGAGCTTGCCCTACCCCCATAGTGCTGTAGATTTACCCAGATCCTGAGTTCAAATCCCAGGCCTGCCAGAAAAAAATGGCATGAATTCCAAGCCAAGGAGCCTCATAATTTTTAAAATATTTATAGTGTACATATGTATGTGTGTATGTATGTATGTATGTATGTATGTATTTTTATTTTGCCACAGGGCTTGAACCCATGTCGTGGCAACTCTGCGTCAGCTTTGATCACTCTAGCCTGGGGTGCAGCCACTGGATCCACAGCCAATCCTGGGTTCCTAGGCCCCAAAGGCTGACAGGAAAAAAGTAAATAAATCAACACAGAATAAAACCGTTCAACTTGCAGATGGCTGACAGTTTTACATTTGTTTTCTTTGCAAGGTGACCTTCCTGGATCTGAATGACACAGCTGAAAAATGCTCTTAACGTGGCTTACTGAAAGCTGGTGGGCTACCAGGGAAGCCATAGGCCAACATGGCAACATAGGCCCTGAGTTCAAAGCCCAGTTCTGACCCCTACCAATGGCAGGACATTCTAAGAGTCTCGTTCATATTCATAGGAATTCCAATGGAAGGTTTTGAATGTACAGGTTGAATTAGTTCTACCTGAATGATACTACTATAAAATTAGAGTGATTTTAGGAGGCCGATTGATTTTAATTAATATTTTTGACACATTAAAAGAATACAATTAATTACATGGACACAATAATTTCAGGACAGTGGTTGATTTAATTAATAATTCATTAAGGATGAAAACAATAATATTAATTACATGGAGTCATAATGAATATCCATGAATTGGTAGGAATGTAGCATATATAACTGAATCATGTATAAACATCTCTGGCACTATAAAGATCTATATTTATTTGTGTACTACCATCTGCATGTCAATCTGTTCTTATTTTGTCAACCCCTGGGGTTCGATCTCAGATGCTGGGATCTGCTTGTCAGCTCCATATGCCCCAGGCTGATATGCTGACACTCACCCACTTATGAGTTGGACCTTGTAGGCTGTAAGTTCAGATGCCAGCACTCACAAAAATTGAATCGCGGATTAAGAAGCCCAAAGTGACACGTTTCCTTTTCTGTGAAAGGTCTGGGTGTCAGGTGTGAAGTTTCATACACAGGCAAATCTATGCCCTATGTAATAAATATTCCATGTGTAGTAACAATCAATAAAATAAATGATAGATAAATGAATAATTCAAAAAATAAAATGAATACACTAAACACAATATGGAGTCAACATATGGGGCTTGATCTCAGGGCCTGGGAACTGCCTGGCAGATGAATTGGCTAGCGGCTGCTGTGCTGACAGTCACCCATTCATGAATTAAACCTTGTAGGCCCTGAATTTAGATCCCAGCACTGCCAAAAATGTAATCATGGAGTGAGAAGCTGAGCATGACACATGTTTTCTTTTTCTTTGAAAGTGCTCTGTGTCAGGTAGGATGTATAATTCGTATGCAAATCTATATGCTATGTAAGAGGATGTCATAAATGTAATAAATGTCATAGGTGGAAAAATTATCACTACAGTAAATGATAAACAAATTGAATTAGTAGTGAATCATTGTAGGATAAAATTAGATATAAGATCTATTAGACTGCATTAAGATGAATATTTTATTAAGCACTAACAGAATAAAAATTGCATGGAGACATAATTAAATATATAATAATTGGTAGTAACACATGATGCATACATAATTTAATTATATGTAGACATCTGTCTTGTTCTATAAAATATGTAATTATATGTATGATGTATATACATATGTGATAAATAATAACAGGATATTGAGTAATTATTTATTAATGCTTTATTAATGGTTCAACTGGGACACATCATTAAACAGAGACATAATTTAATACCTAATAATTGGTAGTAATATTATCTATAATTTAATAATATACAGGCATCTCTCTTTTTGTGTATATAATATTTATATACAGCAATCTCTATCTATTTATATCTTGTTCACTCCTGGGGCTCAGTGGTTGAGTTCTCACCTAGTAAGCACGAATCCCTGGTTTTGATTCCTTAGTGCCACATAAACAGAAAACCTGGAAGTTCTGCTGCCTTTCCTCAATTGAGTGCCAGCCTTGAGCACAAATGCTTAGGGACACTGTCGAAGCCCTTACTCAAGCCCCAGGACTGCTGCCAAAAAGGCAGAATGTTCTAACTGCAACTGTAGAAGGACAGGCCTTCAAATACCTCATCACAAAGCAAGCTAGGAGTCTGGTGCTGAAAGCTTCCACCTAACCTGACGTAGCCAGATGTAAACCCCTGCAACCCAGCTGCAAGGAACCAGACGCTGCTGGCTTACCCCTATCATCCTGGCTCTTGGGGGCTTTAAAACCCAGTCCTAGCAGGAAGTCTGCGGGACACTTTAAAATGTGGCTTGAAGTGGTACAGCTTTAGCCTTGAGCAAATGTTATTAGAACGGTATCCCCATGCTTTGAGTTCCATCACCCTGGGTAACTCCCCCCAAAAAAATCCCATTAAACCATTAGATGTGAACTTGTTTGGTTTGTGAAATATTCCTCAAAGAATGGTGATACTGATGAAAGCACCCCAATCCTAATGATAGCTTATCCAATAGAGCTATGTGCTGAGTCCTTCATAGGGTGCTCTCAGCTGAGTCCTGCAGAGTAACATGTGCTGTGTCCTTCATTGGGTGCACTCTTTCACCTGGTACTCAAAGACCTCCACAACTCAGATGATTATGCAGACAAGAATAGTGAGGCTCAGATATGTCCCCATGGCAGAGACAAAATTATGTATTACTGAAGACTAGTGAGTTGTCTCCTGTGGACAATTGTTTTGTTTTGATTTTTCTCAGTCATGAACCTTGAACTCGGGGCCTAGGTGCTGACCCTTATCTCTTGGGCTCATGGCTAACACTCCACCACGTGGAGCCACTAACCACCTTGCAGCAGAATGACACGTCCTAGGAGTTGATAGCTGAAGTCTGTTGCCTTGCCTTATAAGAAGTTGAGATCTGTGGATATGGGTTCCCAACTATCCCAGACACAAAAGGTCCTATGAGACTATTATCTTCAATTCACCACTAAGACAACTGAAGTGGAAGCTGGGTGCTTGTGACTCATGCCTGTTATCCTAGCTACTCGGAAGGATGAGATCTGAGGATCATGGTTCAAAACTAACCTGGGCAGGAAAGTCCTTGAGACATATAGCTCCAATGAACCACCAGAAAACCTGAAGTAGCTCTGTGGCTCAAGTGGTAGAGCACAAACTTGAGCTGAAGAGCTCAGGGACAGCACCAGACCCAGACTTTAACTCCTACAACCTACAACAACAACAATAAAAAAAAAAACAGAAACAAACAAACAAACCTGACTTAGTGGTCTGGGAATGTGCCTTAGAGGTAGAGTACTTTGCATATATGAAACCCTGGGCTTGATTTCTCAGGACCACATCACTAGAAAAAAGCCTGAAGTGGCTCTGTGGCTCAAGTGGGAGAGGGCTATCCTTGTATAAGAGAAACTAGGTACAGTGCTCAGGTCCTGAGTTCAACCTCCAGGACTGGTGTATGCACACATGCGCACATGTGTGTATGAGCGTGTGCACGCGCACACACACTCACACACACACACACAGAGACCAGAAGTGAAGCTGTACGTGCATGTGCGTGTGCTAGAGGAAAACAGAAACATGAATATGCTTCTAGTGTGTTCTAGATACTTAAGGGTGTAGACAAAAAAAACCATTCATAATAATTAGGTCATTTTATAGGCAAAAGGAGCAATGCAGAGAGTATGAGGATAGCTCCAGCTTTCGGTCCTCTCATCCTGAAACAGTAAATTCACTGCAGCTCAATGCTAAGTGACAAAGCTGGCAGGTTCTGTGGACATTTGCTCCCAAATCCTGGGACACTCATTTCTCACTTTTGGCTTCAAACTTGTGACCAGAGGAGAAGATGAGGAGAGAAAATCCTTCTCAGAGAAAGCACCTGTAAGAACATTGGGGTAGTTTACTTATAAATTCAAACCATTGGAATGACCCTGTTAAGAAGTCAGATTGTCCAGATTAAAAAATGAAGAAGAAAAGAAAGGCAGGTGCCAAGGGCTGCTGACTGTAATCCTAGCTCCTGAGGAGGCTGAGATATAGAGAACCTTAGTTTGAATCCAGCCAGCATAGGAAAGTCCCTGACATTGTTATTTCTGAGAGATCACAGAAAAACCCAGAAGTAAGGCTTGAATTCAAGGTTAATGCAATACCCTTGAGTAAAAGGAGCTCAGAGAGTATGCCTCGGCTCACAGTTCAACCCCAGGACCTGCAGCAATGATGGACCTATGATGCCTCTCCCAGGATTCTGGAAGCTTGGGAAATCCAAGCACATGTGTGGTATCACGATGCTTCCTGTCATATGAGTCTGGTGAAGCTCATCAGGTTTTGAAATGTTTCACTTCTCTTAGTTGGGCCCTGGGTGGCTAGGTTTTGGGGTTGAACACAGGGACTAGGTGCTGATCATAGGCTCAGAGCAGAAGCCTAGAAGAGACACACACAGAGACTAGAAGTGAAGCTGTGGCACAAAATGGTAAAGCTCTGGGCTTCTGCTCTGAGCTCATGGTCTCAAGATTTAGACTAAGGATTTCTGTGGAGCAGCTCCTTGGTGAATCCTTGAGGAAAGCCGTTTGAAGCCTCCTCAGGAGATTGCCGTTCAAAGCCAGCCCAAGTAGGAATGTCTTTGAGACTCTTATCTCCAAAAACCAACAGAAAACCAAAAGTGAAGCAGTGGCCCAGAGGGTAGAGCTCCAGCTTTGAGAGAGAAAGCCGAGCAGGAAAAACAGGCCTGACCAGGCAAGAAAGTTTGGAAGGTGCTTATGTCCAATTAATGACCAGATGGCTTGAAGTGGAGCTGTGAGGGTGGTAGAGCCTCACACTTGAGCAAAACAGCTGAGGAACGCATCGGGCTTTGAGATTAAGCCCTGGTATGGCCACAAAATAAAGAAGAGAATACAAAGTTATGTATCAGTGCCTTACCTGCTTATGTGTGTATATTACCACCCTCAGTGCAAACAGACCATATTCAATGCTTCTGCTTTATTTACTGATTTATTTTTCAGATATACTCGTTGCACATACTGCATCATTCTTTTCATTTCAAGCCCATGGCTTTTCTCTTCCAGGGTAGCAGACCTGTGTCTTTATATGATGCACACTTAAGCTCTCAAGAGCCTTTATTTACATTTTATTATGAGGCCAAGGCAGGGACAGTGACAAATCAGGCAGGGGAAGAAAAGTGTTCATAGAAATAGCCAGTATTCAGAATTAAACTTGGAGACGTAAAATGGTAGCATACTTATGTAAAAACTACAATGAAGAAATAGATGAGGGTGCTGGGTATTTGGATTAGTGAGAGAGTGCTTCCCTAGCATACAAGAGCCCTGGGTTCGATTCCTCAGTAGCACACAGAAAAAAGCCAGAATTGGTGCTGTGGCTCAAGTAGCAGAGAGCTAGAAACAGTGCCCAGGCCTTGAGTTCATCCCAAGAACTGGTAAGAGATCGCTAGCTACATAGGTAAGTAGGAAGGAAGGTAGGTAGATAGGTGGATAGATAGATCTTGGACGTCAGGAGGAAAGAAGGGAATACTTCCCAGTGTGAGGCCTTCTACAGGGAGCCAGGCCACCACATTGCCTTCACACAACCACAGAGCAGGAAGACTGTCTCTGTCCCACTTCTCAGGCAGCGGAAGGCCCAAGAGCCAAGAGGGCAGAGCCAGGTTCTAACTCAGGTGCTTAGAGACAAAAGAGAAAGGGCCCTGCCTCCCCTTGGACTGGGAATTTGCATTAATGATGTGCAGAATGAAGGAAGGAGAATGGATTGGCAGATGTAGAAGAATGGTCTTTAAATCTGACAGATGGACAGTCAAAATCCCATTCCTTAAGGCAGAGAGCAGGGTTTTTCTTCCCTGTTCCTCCCCTCTCCCCCTCTAAACTGGCTCTCTATTGTTAACCTAAAGATAGCCTGAGGCTCCCTTCACCTGAGAGAGGAAGGTTAATTAGTCATTGTTTGAAGAGGCTGAGAAAGGCCTGACCCTGGTGTAACTCTAACAAATGTTTCAGGGTTCCCCCCTTTGCTGGCTGTGCCTGGAATGCATGAAGTGCTTTTGCAGCTGACTTCCCTGTTGATTATGTACATTCTGCCTCCTAATCCTGCAAGCCTAGGTCTCTTCACCTAGCATGTCTTTTGAAACTGTTTTTGGTCCTTCAAATACAATGTTACACAGGAGTTCTTCCTGCTAACAGGGCTAGGGCTTGGATCCTGAAAACTTCATTTGAACCCAGGATGGGTCAAAAATGTTTCTTTTCTGCTTCTATAGCTCAAGAATTCTAAGAACATTTAGAGTGCAAGTAACTTCTCATCACCAAGAGAAACACAGGAAGCTCTTGAACATCTGACCTTTCCAAAGTGGAAGTTAGATTGTCCTAGACTTTCCTGCCCTAGCTGGCTTCACCCTGTGATCCTCAGATCTCAGCCTCCTGAGCTAGATGACGGGTGTGAGCCACCACTGTTCTGCTGGGTTCAGAAGTGTAATGATATCGACAATACAAGTCAACTGCTCATCACAAAGGGCTTGGGGAGCATATTATGTCTTTCAACATTTGACCTTTCAGAACCCCGTAGGACACAAGGTTATAATGCTAGAGTCTGAGAGGCTGGGCATATGGATCTGCTACACTTGAACCTTGAGCTCTGATTTCAATTCTGCTATGTATCAGCATTCATTTTCCAGAGAATGTTCTCCTAATTAGCAAATAGAAAAAGTACTTTGATTAACCCTTACTTTTTTCCAGTTGTGTGAATTGAATCAATTCTAGGGACTTTTCCTGAGCAAGGCGAACACTGTACCACTTGATCCACAGCGCCACGTGGGTTTTTTGGTGGTTCATTGGAGATAACAGTCTAACAGGCTTTCCTTGTCTAGGCTGACTTTGAACGGTGGTCTTCAGATCTCAGCCTCCAGAGAAGCTAGAGTTCCAAGTGTGAGCCACTGGCATCTGGCCTATTGTTTTTGACAGTCTTGGGGCTTCTTTTCCTCAAGGCTAGTGCTCTACCACTTGAGCCCCTCCACAGCTTCTGGCTTTTTCTGAGTATGTGGCACTGAGGATTCAAACCCTGACATTCATGCAAGCTGAGTGAGCTCTATACCACTAAACCACATTTCTTGCCCCACCCTTACAATTTTATCCCTCAACTTGCCTATCCTCAAGAAAAGGCTTCTGACTATAAATCATCTAAAGAGATCACTATAGTAAGGTATCCAAAGGTAAAACACAGCTCATACTTGAGTGAGACTCTAAACATGTGAAGACTATGACAAATGCCTCCATTTAATTATGTATCATGTTTCAACACTTAATAAAATATTAATGAAAAATGACTTAATGTCCTAAATTATTGTGTATAATTTTATAATGTATGTTCAAAATGTAATAAATATTGTGTATAATAATAAAACAATAAATTAATGAATCAAATAAAAATAAAATACAAAATCAAAATCAATAGTAATCATAATATGTAATAAACATACATATGTAAGTATATATCATATATTACACATGTACAGAAATAGTTTTTCCATTGCAGGGCCTTCATTCAGGCCCTGGGAACTCTAGCCTGAATTTCTTTTCCTCAAGGACAGTGAGATTTGCCTTCACCTATGGTGCAAAAGAGTTACCTGGACAGTGAAATCAAATCCCAGCAATAGCAGAAATACTGGCACCAGTTCCAAGACTGAGACTTAATTTTTTAAATGGAAGCAGTTATGTTTATTCAGTTTCATACTGAGCATTAAACAAAAATGCAGTGGCGAATTTTGTACAGCTATTCAGACATCCTTCCTTTACCCATAAAGTGCTTCTCTGAGAACTATATTGTTTCATTTTTTTGTACATTTTTATTGTAAAAATGTTGTACAGAGGGGTTACAGTTACATGAGCAAGGTAATGAGTACATTTCCTATTGAGCATTGTTGCTTCCTCCTTTGTTTTCCCCCTACCAAACCTTCTCTACCATCTCCACAACTACTCCCACTGCCCAGGTCAGTGACTTATTTTTTTTTTATTTTTGGCTTGGCACAGGGTTTGAATTCAAGTAGTGACAACACTGCACCTTCCCACACATTGCTACAGATTTACCAAGACCCTGAGTTCAAATCCTAGGCTAGGAAAGAAAACTGGCAGAAATTCCAAACAAGTGAGCTTTATTTTTTTAAATTTAATTAATTAATTTTTATTTGTTTTTTTTTTTTTTTGGCCAACAATGGGGCTTGAACTCATGTCGTGGAAGTCTGCCTTAGCTTCCATCACCCTAGGCTGGGGTGCAGCATCTGGACCCATATTCGATTGGGGGATCCTAGGCCCAGAGGGACTGCAGGAAGAAAAAAAAAAAGCTGGAAAGCACAAAAAGTGGTGAGCTGCAGAGGGCTGGAGGGTTTTAGGATTTTTTTCTTTGCAAGGTGACTATCCTGGGTCTTAATTACCTGGTTGCAAAGTGGAGCTGACCTGCCATTGCTGAAAGCTGGCGGGCTATCAGGGAAACCATAGGCCAACCTGTCAACATAGGCTCTTGGTTCAAACCTGGTCCTGACACATAACAATGGTAGAAGAATGCAAGGGACTTGTTCCTATGCATATGAATGCCAATTGAAAGAGTAGTTCATGCACAAGTTGAGTCTAAAATTGGATGCAATAATCCTAGGTTGCTGATTGATCTCAATAGTTTATTAAGCATGAAAAGAATAATATTCCTTTAATGGTGGAATAATAAATACCTAAGTGTTGGTAGGAACGTAGTAGGTGTCATTCAGTCATAGATGGCTCTGGCACTGTTTACCAATGTTTATTTATTTGTATACCACCGTCTGCCTATCTATTTATCGCTGTTTTGGCCAAACCTGGGGCACAAACTAGCGCCTAGTAACCAACTGACAGCTTCATTGGCTAGAGGATGCCATGCTCACACTCACCCATTCATGAATTCGGCCTGCTAGGCCCTGCGTTCAGATCCTAGCAATACCAGGCATGATGGAGAACACATCTACAAATCTAGATGCTATGTGATAAGATGTAAACAATATAATCAATGGTATAGGTGTCATCAGAGTCAATAAAATATATGGTAAATAAATGAATAAAACAAGAAATAAAATAAATAACCACACCAAACATGATATGGACTGAACATCCATATGATGAATAAGAGCTTGAGGCTTTTGCATACATACATACAAACATACACATACACACAGAGGCACTTATATGTGCACACAAAAATACACAAATGAAACAACTCTTAGAATATGTAGAAAAGTTTAAAAATAGCAATAGAAAATATGTCTTTAGTAAGAATTAAGAGATGAATTTTAGTATTAGAAAGTCCTCATGAACTTTCTTCAAAAAAGTTTGAGACTATTACATTGGTAGGGACGAGAGATAGTAAGAGAGTCAATTAATTATTATTAAAGGGATCGAATGAATCAGAGATCCCAGCAGGTGCATCTGAAAATGATCATATCCTGTGTCAAATGTTAGAAGATCTTCTAAAATAGTACATAAACACTCTGAGCAGTCTGTCTAGTGGATAATATCATTGGAGAAGTTCAGAAATGCTAGTCTATGTCTAGATTAAATAAACCAATAAACATGGCAGGGCAATGTGATACAAACCTGGAATTCTAGCACTCAGACTAAGGCAGGAGATTAGAGAGTGGAATTAAATAGTGATACATTTCCTGGACCAGGTAGTATAATTTTGTCTAATAAAACAAACCAAACAACAAGAAAGGAATACACAATTAGAAGTTTGGGCTAATTTTGTTATTATGTTTTGAGAAGTCAAGTTTCCTATTGAAATGCAACTCGTATATAATCTTCAGTTTTGTTTTAAATACTCTCTTCATTACAGAACATTCCTAGATTCAAAATGGCTCATGATTCCCACCCAAAATTTGAAAAAGTAAGTAAGCATCATTCTGTTGGATTCCAAAGAAATGAGGAAAGATTACAAAATCTTAAGCCTAGAGAAATTTCAAAGTTCATCTAAAGCAGGACTTTGTAGATCTTGCTAAATTAGAATGTAGACTTAACATAAATATTTTAGATTTGCTTGTAATTTCATATTTTATAGGATACTACAAAATTCTTTTTGAGTAGAGGGTTTAATTGACAAATTCACAAATGATTCTGGCATTCTATTTGCCTAGAATATGCTTTCAAGAGAGTTATAATTAGATCTTAGTTAATAGAAAATTCCAACCATTCATGTATAAAATGATAATGTAAATAATCTAGACAGAGTTGCCAACAAATCGATATTAATTTATAAATATAGAAAAATTGCAATTTTTGAGGGTTTTGTATAACATTGTATGAAGAGAATAATTGTGTGACTACTTCTTTCTTCTACCTATATGTAACAGAGGAAGCAATTTCCTTAATTACGTGCCTCTGTATACAATGAGAAAAATGCTACATTTGGGGTTATTGGTTTGTCCTAGGGCTTGAAATCTGGGCCTGGAAACTGTCTCTGAGCCTGTTTATGCTCAAGGCTCGTGCGCTACCACTTCAATCTCAGTGCCACTTGTGTCTGACTTTTTCTGAGTTTATTGGATATTTGAACCATAATCTTCTGACCTTAGCATCCTAAATATCTGTGATAGTTTAAAAAAGTATAAATATAAATAACATTTGCAAGTGTCCTGATCTCAAGAATCTCACTGGGGGAAAAATGATGCAACCCAGTTAATTGTAGTATTCTTTCCAGAACAAGGAGAGAATCACATTAACAGAGGTGTAGTATTTTTTTTCACAATAGAGATAAGCTATTCATGATGTGAATTAAGGGAATATTAAGGTGCACTTTACAAGTTGGAAATTATTGGACTAGGATGACTTTATGGCATAAATCTTTGGATTGATGATTCATAGAAATTATAGCTTACTCTGATAAAATTTGCTTACTTTTGAAGAATTAATTACAGATGCTTCATAATTTTATCCTCTACCAGAATGTGGCTATTTTTCTGTTGACTTCTCAATCTGTAACACTCCATTGGAAACTGCATCTATTGCAAAATTACTTAACATGCAAACAGGTACTGTTTTGAATCACTCAGGTATGGAATGTTCAGAATTTGAAAATGAGTAGTTATTAGTCATAGGAATTTTGAGGAACACATATATTCTGTCCTCTTAACAACTCATTTACTTTGAAAAGTTATGGGTTTCCATAGAATTAAACTATATTCGGTTTTAGTATGAGAAAGTACTAAATTTTTCCTTTTTTCAAAATATTGTCAAGTGTATTGTGAAAATAGTGTCTAGTTGGATAACATTCAAGTTGATGACTCTGATAAAAGAAGTAGTAATCAATTCAAATTAGATGCCAAATAGTATTGATTTTTAAAAAGTTACTACATAAAATATTTACTATAACAATACAGTGAAATTATTTTTTATGTAGCTTATTTTTTAATTTAATTTTATTGTCAAATTGGTGAACAATGGGTTACAGTAATTGTAAGGTAGTGAAAACATAACTTTTCAAACTTTTTACCCCCTCTTTCATTTTTCTTATAGTTTTCTTTCACCTCAATACTCCTCACAAGTTTTAATGTATATTTCCAACATATTGTCTTATGAGTATTGTTATTGCATTGGCTTGCCCTTTGTCCTTTGTCTTGCCATTTTGTTATTCCTCTTCCCTTCCCTAATTAAGGTAAGTGTATACACAATACACAGGGCACAAAATCAAATACAGCCGATGCCAAGCCATAGGTGGAAAACCCAAAGAAAATAGAAATCATATAGTACATTATAAACAACTGCAAAAAAATCTCTGTTTCCATACCTTGGAGTTCATTTTGCTCAACATCAGCTTATATGTTCATATATACACATAAAGCCACTGGAAAATAATAGTTGCATGGACACTATATCATATAAACAACATGTTACTGTTTTTGATGGAAAAGGTTGAATTAGGATTGGGGAAAACGTGATTCTGATAAAGGAATTTCAAAAGAGTTTAAAAATTATGACAGGTATATTTTAATTGTTCAAATTTTTAACAAATTAGCCTATTAAGAAAATTGCCTGGGAAAATAGGCTTTCATGCCAAGAAAGCTATGGAGACCTAGTTGAGAAGGAGCAATGTGGGTAAAGATAGCTCATTTACACACTAAACAAACTTTAGAAACCTTACTGTAAATCCTGTAGATACCTTGAGAATTGTCCTTACCCAGGAAATATACTCTCACTGTGTGAAATTCAAAGTTCTTAAGAAAACTAAGACATCAAATTTTGTGAATTGACCTTTAATTACCAAAATTATTCTTTGAAAAAGATAATTTGGGTCAAAATATTTAGGGAGAAAGGGCCCTTCAAAATGAAAGAAGGTATTGGGTTCACACTTTTTTGTTTGTAACACTTTCCACAATGTCTTTGCACGTGAAGCACTGAAACACAGAAAAAAATCTGATTGGTTACGCCAATGATTACACATTTCTAAGTAGCTCACAAAAAATAATATCCTTATTAACATGAGGTAGTGAAGACTTCTCTTATTACATAAGTCAAAAAGTTTGGGATTAGAAAAGAATTGAGAAAATTGAAAGGGTAAGAAAACAATGTTCTTAGAAGCCCTATATAAGCATACTGACTTCAGCAGTGGAGGGAGGCCAAAAATTTTGATATAGATTGTCTTAATATTTTTGCTACCTAAAGTGATTTTACAGAGCCTATTTGGCTCACTACAATGTAGAACAGTTTGAATGAGGACAGGAAAATAAATTCTACGTCCAAATGAGGCAACTTAAAAGAGTTTTAAAAGAGAAACCATGAAGATGTAGCGGGGTGGGGTGGGGAGGAGATCTTATAGTCTTTCAGCTTCACTGGACTTGAAGTCAAGAAGCTGTGCTTAATTGGAAATCAGGGAAGAGCTAGGAGGAGGACATAGAATTAGGACATAGAAGCATTGTCCATTGTAATAGACACTGTTACCCAAGGTATGGATGATTTAACTCTATTCTGTTCCATACATCTTGCTGAGCAAATGCAAGACCAAGAAAAAATAATCTATTGAAATAATTTTGCAAAGAATAACTTCACTGATCCTGATATGGTATCTAAGGAGAGTCTTAAGAGAGAACATAAAAGTGGAGTATACTTCGGTTTCCTCTAAGCATCTTGTTAGTAAAATATATCTTTGAGGTTAGAAGTGATTGAACCAAAAAGTAGTGGAGTACTTATTTTTGTGGAACTTTAGACACAAGAAGACTTTCAAGGTAAAAGAAAAAAAGTATAGCTAAATATTTGTGATCACAGCTTCTTGGATCGGTTTTTTGGAGACAAAGTTTTACATTAGAGTTTGTCCTCATTAACATAAATGTTGGATTTTCGTGGCAACCAAATGCAAGGGTGAAGCTTAATGGACTCCCTTGGACAAGTAAACAGCATGGTAGAAAAAAAATGGCAAATAATATTTAGGAAATTAGTTTGGCTAATTACTTGCCAGAACAAAGAATGAAAGATATAATTCAAAATCACTTGACTTAAAAGTATGAAGAAAGAGTAGTGAAGAGAGATGAGAGAAAACATAGAGGACTCTTCTGTCTCCAGTGGAGTAATGGATTCTTGATCTTGTTTCTTCCATTCTATCTTCACAAGCCATCAAGTGTGGCTGAGGACTGGAGTATCCATTTCAGACAAAGAGAACTCACAGAAGAAAATATTTGCAGCAGATGTAGGTGATTCACAACCTTAGACAATCTACTTAAATCTGTTCAAAATTCTCTGCTACCCCAAACTGCCCTCTTTGAAAGGCTTTGTTTGCTATTCCCCAGACTACCCTTCATGAACTATTTAAAATTTTGAGAGGTCATATACTCCTCTCTAGAGATTGCTGTTTGGTTGTGATTTTTGTGTGTTTTTGTTTTTTGTTGTGTTTTTTAATTAAATTTCAAAAGGTTGTGCAAGTGTATTACAATAAATATGTCCATCTAATTGTCCAATGCTCCTGGATCAGAGTGACTCCTTCTATCATTCTCAACCAACCCTTCTCCAAGATGTATTTCAGATTTATCACTTCCTTTATCACATGTGTACATTGAGTATTCTAACTGTACTTGCCCCTTGTTCCATTTTTCATTCATTCTGTCTTTACTATTATTCCTCTCTGGTTTCAACTTCCTGATAGTCATTCTGTTAAACTGTTAATATTCTGAAAGTTTTATATACTATCCATGGAGTTTCAATCCTGCGTACACTTGAACTGATGTCAGCTTATATTTCCATAATTCATTCATCTGCAATAACAATTTGCAAGACTGGAGATGTGAAGCACCTAGACATGATTTTATTCTCATCCATTTGGAAGATTAATCTTTAGTCAACAAGAAAGTTTAAAAATGGCTTAGAATATATTCCTAACTACCAAATTTTATAAATGGCTTTGAAAAAGGGTTATGATTATTTTATTTTACATGGGATAATATTTTCTACTACCTATAAGTTTTGGAAAAAGAAGAAGACTACGATTTACTACTATACAGGAATATGGTAGAAATAGAAGACAGATTTTATGTTTGTCACATCTCTGATGAGTACCCATATTCATGACTTTAAGTCATATTTCTTCTTACTATGTTAGACTGATAGGTAAAACATAAAACAACATATGATAAAGCAACTATTTATAACTTTTTAAAATGTACCTTAGGGGCTGGGAAGGTGGCTCAGTGGTAGAGTGCTTTCCTTGCATGCATGAGGCCCTGGGTTCGATTCCTCAGCACCACATAAGCAGAAAAAGCCAGAAGTGGCACTGTGGCTCAAGTGGTAGAGTGCTAGCCTTGAGCTGAAGAGCTGAGGGACAGCGCCCAGGCCCAGAGTTCAGGCCCCATGACTGGCAAAAAAAAAAAAAATGTACCTTAGTAAGTGATTAAACTTACTTTATTAGCTAGTGTTTGGGTTTGAATTATGGGAGGTTTTTCTATTTGACACATTTCTGTAAGGCACCTACTGAACAACACAAATGGTGAGTGGTACTATTTCTACACTTTAATGAATGGTTGAACCTGTTTGGCATTAGTGCTGGGTAAATAAAACAACTCTATTGTAACTTGCACCCTAAACTTGAAAAATTTGTAATGTCAATATTGTCTACTTGTCAAATGTTATTTTGGTGAATGTGATTTTTAAAAGATTATTTGAAAAGGAATCTGTTTTCAGGAGATTAAGTGTAGGTTATCATTGGTTTGAGAATGATAACATTTTTATTCTACAGAAACAAGTTTTACTGAAGTACCAGTATTTTGAAGCATTAACGATCTTCTCAATTAATGTTTTTGTGAATTATATTTGACCTGTAAGTCAAGTTTTCCTAGTCTTGGTAGACCAATTACGGATCTATCGTTCTAGGAACTATTTTTTTTGCCTACTTATGCTGGACTGAAATCTTTGAGTAATCATTAGAAGAGGGGTATTAAAAATAATTTTGTGACATTTGTGATCTTGGTCACTCATATGGGCTGGTCATTTGTAAACTGAAAGTTTGAATTACTGTACTTTCTCTGAGATTTTGTGATCTCATCTTTCATTTTAAGTTGCATTGCATTACACAATTGCTTACCACTAATTCTGGTGTCATAAGGAATTGAGATGGATTTTCAATTACTTTCTGTTGGCATGTTTCATGAGCCTAGGTGAGAAATCTTCCCCTTGTTATGAGATGAAGAGGATAACTAAGACCTGGGATCCTAGGACCCGTGGGTCCTGCAGAAGAATAATACCTTTTAGATATCGTATCAGCAAAATTTGGGTACAATCAGTAGAAATGCTTCAGAAATATAGAGAAAAACATTTTGCAACCAGTGAGTTAAAACAATAAACAGAGCAGCAGAGTAAAATCCCTTATAGATTAGAGGAAAACAATTGTTTTTTTTTTACAATGTGAATTCAGAAGACCAAGAATATTTAGAACATATCACAAGTTTATACCAAAGACATTGCATTGATACTTTTTATATTCTAATTTACATTCTAAACCTTATTATTTATATTCCAATCTATTTATTGTAATAAATATCTATTTATTTGTCAAATTATCAATTAATTCTAGTAAATTCCACTGTGTGAAATAAAATATCAGCACGTATAAATATAAAATATATAACTATAAAATATAATAAAAAAGGCACATGTTTTGCAATGTTCTGTTGTGGTTACGGTATCAAAGGCAACTGTCTTTTAAAATATTATTCCATTATTTCTACCTCAGTGTTTGGTAGAGTTGGACCTAAAGCTTTACCATTTGGAGATTTACAGCCTAGAGACAAGAGGAAACACTGTGATTAAAACATTACCAATTTAAGGCCTAATATCGAGGAGAAACATCTAGACTTCTCTTGTAACTATGAAAATATTTGATGAAAGAAAGGCAGTAGTGTAAATTCCTGCCTGGATGGATGGTAGACTGGCCAGGACATTTGGTAATCATGCATGTGAAATTTTTTTCACCTTCTTGGCTTTAGCTACTATTGAAATGTTAGGTATAAAAAACAATTATATTTTGATAAAATACCTTCTAGCCTAAAAGATTCTGTCTTAACTGTTTATCTCTCTATGATCCCTTTTAACTAATATTAGTTTTGTTCCAATAAGAAAATCTATGCTGTCAGGGTAAGATATTCTGATTGATCTGTTGGTACAGGGAAGAAGAGTAAGGGTCAGGTAGACATTTGTACCAGTAAGACATCATTTAGGAATTTTTAAGCTGCAGAAGTTTAGAAGTAGCTCGTAAGCAAGGCTTACTTTGAATCCATTAACTCCACAAAGCTAACTCAGTTTATAAATAAGTACTTGAAAAACAATCACCTTTGGACCTAGCTATAAAGGCTTCAAAGTATGATCAAATTTAAAATGAAAAAGACTTAAAATAGTCATTGACAAAAAAATTGCAAATGTGAGCAATCGACCAAACAATATAAGCTTTTCCCAATATACACAGAATTTTAGAGAAGTAAGATCAATAACATTTTTAGGAACAATAAGGTTTCCTAGTTACAAACAGTCAACCAAGGATATATGCCTGTATAAAGATTGTATCAATAACTACTTAAATTTACAGGATACTACATGCTTCAGCAGGACTTTTACCCAAATTACTACAATATAGAGATTATCATGGCATTTGCACAAGGATGATATGAAAATTTGTGAATTATTCCATATTTTTCATTCTTGAGAGAGATGCAAGAAATGAAAAACAGTTATTAAAAATTTATTACAAAAATACAAGTCGTTATGTCGAAAAACGAACTTTACAACTTTGTGCGGGTGGAGGGGTAGCAGGGAGGATTGAGTGGGAGAGCAGGGGAAGGATGGGAATGAATGGGAAGGGTAAATACAGGAGGAGGCTACAATGCTTGATGAGAAATGTACTCATTATCTTGCCCATGTAATTGTAAACCCTCTGTACAGTATTTTCACAATAAAAAATTAAAAAAGGCAAATGTAACAATATATGTAATTCATTGAACTGAAAGTTAGTTTGACATCAGTGCATTAAATCCTCACCTTAGAATGGCCTTTACATAGCATAATCTTTACAAAACATTTGAAATTGGATAACATTGTCATTTTATCCCAAAGAAATAAAATACTATAAGGACCTAGGAAAAAAAGGAATCTTAAACTTTTTCTATATGGAATGCTATCTGAAATAACACATTTTTTAATGAACCTATATATTATAAAACAATGTATAATTCAAAGTATTATATCTAGGAGAGAATTAAATAGATTATGGACATTATACAAACAAAATACAGAGTATTTTAAAATATACTTTTTTCATACAAGCACCAGAAATATTTTTAGTTTCTGTACTACTCATTTCAACAGATAAGTTAAAGTGATTTCTGATTTAAAAATCACAAACCCTGCAGAAATCATTATAGATGTATACACACAACTCTTGAATACATTTTGACATCAAAGTCAGGCAATTCATTGAAGAATACTATGGAATCCATGAATTTTTAAAGTAAGATATTGCTGTTGCTTTGTATTGTGAAAATATTTTGTACAGACACAAAGATGGATTGGCATTTTTGAAATTTAAGAATCTTAACCAAACCATTATGAGTTAGGAGAACAATTTTTACAGCCTTCCACAATTTAAAAGAGGTAGTGATACATATTTATCCTTTTGGCAATATTAAATGCAGTTTCTTCCAAGTTGTTCTTCAGACCTGGTTTGATATAATGCTTCAATAGAAGGCGATCCAGCATATCTTTGCTATTTCTATTCCAAGCAGTAAGATGCAAGGGAGTCAAGAGGACTTTACTTTGGGCATTGGTATCTGCCTCAATGTGAACTAAGAAAGCAGCCACTCTGGTATTATTCAACATATAAGCACTGTGCAGGGGTGTCTAGCCATTCACAGTAATTGCATGAATATCTGCCTTGAGCCACCAACTCATGGACAATGTCTAAGTGCCCACTGGAGGCTTCCCGATGAAGAGAGGTATCTGAACTGTAGTAAGCCGATTATTTTCAGCAGCCCAAACAAAAATTTGTTTTAATACTTCTCCATTTTTTTTTTTGCGAATGATACCATTCCTCACTTTTTCAGCTTGTTCCTTGTCTTCATCAGAATTGCCTAACCAGAGACAGTGAGTACCAGTGGGAATGGGGTGCACATGTATTCCCTAATAGTTCACGTTGGTTGAACTGGTCAGAAAAATCCAGTGAATTTTCTACATCTGTTATTTCACCATGATTTTCTTTCTCTTTTTCCAATTTTACTATTGGAAATTATTCTAACTGGAGATTAGGGAATTGATAGAGAGCAGAGGAAAGGTTTTCCTCCATATTCAAAGGTACAGACTGAAAATGGTACCAGTGGTGTCTTCATGTGCAGCTTATTATAGGAATGAGAAAATATGAAATAATGCCTCCTATGTAAATGATTTGGGAAATGGCAGAGCAGAAAGTGAAATGATGCAACCAAAAATATAAAAGCAAAATAAATTAGGATAATTATGGAGCAGTCACATTATCTATGAGAACCATGAAAGGGAGAGAGGAAGAGAGAGACAGATGTGCAATGACGATGCCTCTGATCAATTTATAGAGCAAACAATTTTATTTTTTAAAAGAGATGGAAATGGAATTTATGTATTTACTTGAATTTAGTAAATACATTTTTATTAGCCTACATAAAGAGACATAGCTTTGACCAAATTACAGACAAAAATCTAAATCCTTGATAATTCTAGTAACAGATCTGACTGAAATCAATTGAATCACACTTTTCCTGTAGAGTAAAGGAATAGGTCCAGGCTAGGAAAGCAGCTAGAGAAGACAGGCCGATTGTATCTGTGACAAAACTTTGTGGAAAATGGTATCAAGGATTAATTACTGGTGATCCACTTGCACTGGAAGTGTGAATCTGAACTATTGCTTGCTGATTCTGAACTATTGCTTTAATAATTATAAGTTCCAAGAAGAAAAGGTGAGATTTAATTGATAGCAAAGGATTAGTAATTCACTTTGACTTCTCATTAAGCACCTTCAATCATCAAAATCACATGAAGACAATAGACAGGCCTACTTTTTTAGATGAAAGCAAGTATCTTTAAAAACAAGGTAATTAAGTATTCCTACAAAGGACTTCTATTTTACTACCGCATTATATAGTTTTTTCTAATGTTGGGTAACAAATAATGGATCTATTAGAAAGCTCTTACAGCTCATATGTTCAATAGTGAGTTCTCTTATATTATACCATGGTATTTTTGTTTATGGTTTTAAGAAGAAATTTACTGGCTTAAATTTCTGACAAGACAATATCATCACTGTACAACTTGCTTCTATACTCTAAGTTTTAAATTACTATCTAATATGTGTATTAGATAGCTATAGAGGAAAAACTAGAAGCCACACTCGTGGCTCATGTGTTTATCCTAGCTAATCAGAAAGATGAAACTGAGGATTGTGGTTTGAAACCAAACCAAACAAAAAAAAGTCCATTAAATTCTGATTTGAAAGTAACCAGCAAAAGCTAGAAATGGAGCTGTGGGACAAGCAGTAAAATTCTAGGCTTGAGAAAACTACAACAAAAAATCAACAAATTCTGGGACAGAGCCAGGCCATGAGTTCAAGCCTAGTATTAGCACCAAACAAATTAATTAATTAATTAATTAAAATAAATTAAGTGGTCACATGTGGCAAGGCAAGTAAAATGTAACACCCATGGTGACTGGATTGTGTATTATTTTGTAATAAGGCAAATTAACGTTTGTCCTAATCACTAAAACTTTATTTGTACTTTTTTGTACTAAACCCTGAATTTAGCATGCAAGTATATGTGTGTACATGTGCACACATGTGTTTATGTGTATATGTGTGTGTGTGCTGTTGCAATGTTGCTTGCCAATGTGGACAAGGTGAGGCTCAAAAGAGCTAACTGTGTTGCAATGTTTTTATTTATCAGTGTTCTGTCATGTCATTTCTGTGGAGCCACCCTTCTGTACATTTTATTTGTCAAATAATAACATCATCATAATCAAAGCATATACAAAATTAAGTTAGATAAAAGAGACCACTTTCAGCTCTTATTATATGTTAGGTAAGAAGAAACAGATATAATTAGGTAGTAAGTTATTGCTGTAAGATGACTGTCAGTACAAAATATGTATTTGACCTCTTAAATTGGTTATACTTTTAAGATATACTCATGGAGTGAGTTTCACTGATTTGACCAAACAGGTATTACACTCTGGTTATTCACAAGATGAATAAACTCTTTCCGGATTTCTGTTGAAAATAACTTTCTTTGTAACATCATATCTAGTCTCACTAAGATAATCAACCCTGTATTTATTAGGTTTGAATATCCCATCATATTGACTGAAAACCAGTATTGTGGATATGCTTGCTAGATATACCTTTCAAAACAAACAAACAAAAAGCATGTGTCACCTCCAGATTGTGGATGCATTTGAAGTTGTTTTGTACATGCAATGGGATCTTCACTAATGGCTCTTTCGTGGAAGTAACTATCACAACTTTAACAAATAAGGCTTTTCGAATATCTTTTCCAATATAAATAACAACCCCGAGAGCGTCTTGCAATTTCTGAAAAGCCTTTGAATATTTTCAGTATTATTTCAGTTCATTGACTATAGAGCTATAGACATTTCTGAAATAAATATTAAGATATGAAGATGTAAGTGGGTATATAGGCTTTTTATGCAATAGAATATTATGAAATATTATGAAATAGAATAAAAGGATATAAGTGAATTTGGTAAGCTAATTATTAGTATAACTTTGTTTTCTAGTAACAGTTTTTTTTTCTTATTTTTGGGTCCGGTCGTGGGGCCTTGAACTCTGGGCCTGGGCACTGTCCCTCCACTCTTCAGCTCAAGGCTAGTGCTCTACCGCTTGAGCCACAGCGCAACTTCCGGCTTTTTCCTTTTTGCTTATGTGGTGCTGAGGAATCGAACCCAGGGCCTCATGCATGCAAGGTAAGCACTCTACCACTGAGCCACCTTCCCAGCCCCAGTAACAGTTTTTTGAATGTAGATGATGCAGTTAAATTATTTCCTTTGTGGCTCTGTACTTCAGTTAGTTTTATAATCTTGATAATTATAAGAGTGAATTTGTAGAAAAATAAAGGTATTTGAAAATGAAGGATTAATCTTGTGTTTTCTGTCCTACTCCCAAGAAAATGAGTTATTTTCAATTGTTAATATTTTATCATTGAATCTTCAATATCACAAGAAATTTTGAAAAACATGCAGTAGTATTGATGTCTTTTTAAAACAATTGTATTCACAAGTTGGAGAGTCTTTAATTCATGCTTAGGTCTTGGTGTCCATGATTTTTAACCTCTCGTTCCTAACATTAATGATAGGTAAGACTGCATTTTTGGGTATATGAAAGGTAAATATTCATCTGGGGTCAAAGGTGATTTTTATATCAGTCTTGCTTTAATAACATTTTAAAGTAAAACATTTCTCTCAAAATGTTGGGTATAAAAAGCAATCAAAATACTTCTAATGGTAAACAACTTATGTGAGCTACAATGTGGAAATGATTGATCTATAAGACCTGCAATCTGTTTCCATCAGGAATTGGGGAGATTATTCTTTCAGTATGACTGCGATGCAGTGTTGTTATGGGATAGAATATAATTTCTACAATTTTGAGCTAGAAATCAAGAATGTTATAGTTTAGCAGTTCCTTTCACCAGGGAGGTATAAATTGATTATGAACTTGCATATTGCAGTTACCTATTTCCTTTTTTTTTTTTTTTTTGGTTGGTCTTGGCACTTGAACTCTGGGCTTGAGTACTGTCCCTGCACTCTTCCGCTCAAGTCAAGCACTGTACCGCTTGAGCTACAGTGCCACTTCTGGTTTATTAGCAGTTTATTATAGATAAGAATATCTCGGACTTTCCTGACTGGGCTGTCTTTGAACCGCGTTCCTCAGATCTCAGCCTCCTGAGTAGCTACGATTACAGGTCTAGCCACCGACATCCCGCTTAGTTTCCTATTTTCTAACAAAGATAAAGTGACATATTATTAAAGTGTGGACAATAATTCTGGGAAATTTTCCTAGAATTAGTGGACTAAGTACTGGTATTTTAGTCACAAAATAGAATGAAGTTATTTGATATGGTGGGAATGGGCCGCAGGCTAAGATTTACCATTTGTGAAATGTTGTACTAGTAATTCCAACTCTGAAGACTTCAATATCATCATCTGAGAATTAGAAATAGAAGTAGTTCTACTTTATGGGATTATTGTGAGGATTAAATTAGATACCATAGGTAACGTACTTGGAAAAACAATCAGCATTTGATCCTTTCTACCTGTTATTTTATCATGTGATGAATTCTAACATTTTTACTGTGATTTTTATATTGTTTCTCTTTAGGATATGCAATGTGATGTATTGACATTCATTTTGTTGGTCACTTTTCTGTCATTTTGAGGAAAATAACTGCAAAGAAAATTTCTGAGAAGGAAACTATTATTTTGACTCATGATTTAAGAGAACACAGTTTAAGGTTCAGATGTCTCCACTGTTTTTTTGGGGAGGGGGTCCGGTCGTGGGGCCTGAACACTGGGCCTGGGTGATATCCCTCAGCTGTTCAGCTCAAGGCTAGCTCTCTACCACTTGAAACACAGCGCCACTTCTGGCTTTTTATTTTTGCTTATGTGGTGCTGAGGAATCGAACCCAGGGCCTCAGGCCTGCAAGGCAAGTTCTCTACCACTGAGCCACCTTCCCAGCCCCGTCTCCATTGTTTTTAATTATATTTTTATTAAATAGTTGTATGAAGGCATTTCCATTCAACAAATCAGTTTATAAGTACAATGGATCTTTACGTAACTTTCCAATACCCTTCCAAACCTCACCCCACTTTCATTGCTTCTAGTTTCTGCATTGAATATTATACCTTCCCTCTCTTCATCCATAACTCTCTTTATTCCTTCCCTTTGACTTCCGCTCATATCTTCCAAATGATAGTTTCTTGGTATTCACTTTGTTGGAATAAAAGTTCAATTTTATAAGAAATTACACTTTTAAATACTCGTCTGCAAAGAGCATGCTTTGGTTAATACTGTTGTGTAAACTTGCATAAAATCCTATGTTCCAAATATGCGACAGAACATGGGTCCTTCGTGTGTCTGGCTCTGACTTAGTTTACTTAACATATTTTTAGATCTATCTATTTCTTTGCAAATTACGTAACAGTCTTCATAATGGATGGGTGCAATCCAACTGTGTATATGTGCCCCACTTTCTCCAACCATCCCTCAACCATAAGACATCTGGGCTGTTTTCATAACTTGGCTAAGGTAAATAGTGCAGCACTCAACATGGTTGTGGAAGTGATTTTCTGTATCTTTTGGAAGAATTCATCACTATCTTTCTGGGAGCAATCCTCTAGACAATTTTCCAGAATAAGCACATCCCTCCTTTCATCTCCATCACAACGTTTTGCAAGGCCTTAAAAACACATTACCCCCTACAGGTCTCAATAAGCTAAAACCACACTGGGCCCATATTCTTTCAATACATTTTTTTTCATGATTATACACATAATTTACTGAGAACCTTCTACGTACTTTTCTAATGTGGGAAAGAGGGACATGACAATAGAGTAAAAGTAAGAAAATTTCAATTTAATGAGCTATTATAATATTTAAAAACATTTTCAGCTCTAACTCATAGCCTCACTTACTATTATTTTAATCTTTATTTGAGTACTTCATCAATCCCCTAAATTATAACAGGTGCGTTAAATACAAAAGCAAAAATTGTGGTTTGATTTTGATACTCATGTGTGAGGATGCACAATATGGGCAAATAGATAGATTGGAATTAATACCCATTATCCATTATGTTAAATTAAGATGGTTTTCCCAAACTGATTCTCGCAATTCATATTCCATTAAACAACAAGAAACTTGTGACAATTCCCTTTGTTTGCTCCTTAATAACTTTTGTTTATTTTACAACGAAGGTTGATATTTCATAAATCTACTGTAGATACAAAGATACGATAAAATATTTCTGTCTGTATGCATTGATATATACATACACACATCTATTACACAGGTTGTAATGATAATTTATAACTTCTGTAACTACATGATTTACTAAACTATTTAAAAAATAGACAGCTTATGTCTGGAATCCTGGTTACTCAGGAGGATGAGATCTGACGATCATGGTTTGAAGCCATTTTGGCAAGAAAGTCCATGAGCCTCTTATCTCCAAACAACAAACAGAAAATCAGAATTGGAACTGTGGCTCAAAGTAATAGAGTGGTAGCCTTGAGAGATAAAGCTCAGGGCATCACACAGGCTCTTAGTTCAAGAACTACAATCTAGCCAAAAATCTAATTTACACCTGTGTAAGTAGAATATTTCCATCACCCAAATGCATATCCATACTCATTTGCAAGATAACTCTGTTATGTCTGGAGTTCCACACAACATTATAGCTTAAGTAGAAGGGATCACAACATGGGTTCACTCTATCTCTCTCATGGTTTTTTTTCTCCACTGAAATACTCAAATCTTACAATCATTCCAATTATTTAAAGTTATAGCTTTTTTCTTCATTACCAATAATAGAGTTTGCATTGAGTGTCTTGTGTCTCCTAAATGGGTGTTCTTAACACTTTGTCATGCCCCAGCCCTAAATTACCATGATTATTTTTCAGATAGAATCTGGCTTCCTCCTTGTGTATGATCTTGGGCTCATTCCACTTTATGTTATTCTTCCTGGAATTTAGAATAACAGGTGCATGGCATGGCTTTGTGTACAGATCTTTCTGTCCAGTCTGGGTTTAACCACTCTCCTCACAACAGTAGACTCCCAAGTAGTCAGGATTCTCAAAAGCTTATCATAGCTGATTTTTAAAAAAAATCATTGCATTTCCTGAAGGTTTTTAAGTACTGAATTAATTTGTGTTTTCTTCAGTTGTTTTGTTTCATTTGAATGTATGTGTTGAGTTGTTCCAAACTTTCCTTTTGTTTCTTTCACTCACGTTCTTACCTAAGTGCTGAGAAACCAATTCTTCTTTCTCAAAATAGTCAAGGTGAACATTATTTATTCCAAAGCAATTTCAGTAATATTTAAATACCTTCATACATATGAATGTTATACGAATGCTAAGTGCTGAGAATGGTCTTTTTATTTTCACAGCAGTCTTTGGCATACACAGACAGATCATGAAATATACGAAGATAATAAAACTACACATGCTTGCCAGGAGGAGAAAATCCTATTATTAATTGTTTGACAAAGGCTTCCCTTCTCGTGAAAGAAATACGCTGTTTGATGCAGAATTTCACAAAATCATATAGCTAGGAAGAACCTAAACAATCATCTAATACTACAGAGTTGAGGGAGATGAATTGCCCTCCTGAATAATTTACTTTTGGGTCATATAAAAGCAGGCTTGCAAAAAGAGAATAGACTTTAGAGAAACATGATCAGTTGTATGTAAATAGCTGCTTAGCTGATTTTGTTAATTTGTGTACCAATACATGGCAATAGGGTACAACAAGGTAAAAAAAATTGAAGAAGGTAGCATTGAAATACTCATTGGTGTGTTTGTGTGTTCACGCACACGTGAGTATGCACACGCATATTTGCAGGAGCTCATGCATGTATTCATCATTCCTGAAGCTTGATAGTGCCTGGGGACTATCCCTAAGCTTCTGTGCCCAAGGATAGTGGTCTACCACTTGAGCTCCACTTCTGATTTTTTGGAAATAATCACATGTATTTTCATGATTGGACTGGCTTTGAACAGTGGTTTTCAGATCTCAGCCTCCTGAGTAGCTAGCTAAGCTGATTCAGCCTCTGAGTAGCTAGTTAAAGTTCTGACTGTCCTTTATGCTTCACTGCTCTTTGATTCTTTTCCTGAGGTAATCACAAGCCTAACTCATATATATGTCGAGTTTTTTAAAAATACTGCTACTGCTTGGCACCAGGGGCTCCCATCTTTACTCTTAACTACTTAGGAGGCTTGAGAACAGAACCCAAGCCAAAAGTTTAGTGGACTTCCTTCTCACTCTATAGCTGGGTGCACTGGATCATTTCCACGATCCTGCACTATCTAGAGGCAAAGATTGGAAGGACTGCAGAATCCAGGCCAGCCAAGGTAGGCAGCTAGACAAGTTGGTGTGCAACTCTGATGCCATTGATGATGGGAAGGCTAAAAGGACAGCTCAGGTGAATGTTCTTGTGGAAAGGGAACCCCTATCCTATAATTAACCACTGATGTGATGCCAGCCTAGCAAGAACAATACTCCAAGTTGAAATCCCCACAGTTACCCACAACCAAAATAGGTAAATACATTAACATCCCACAACTTAGTACAATCTGTTCTTTGTTTTAACATCATCTTTATCTGATTATCATATGATGTGACAGAATAGTTTCTTCATTATCTTAAGATATATTTTAAAAGACCTAGGGAATTCTTTCTCACTTATTAAGTGCAAACGAATGGCAATTCATCTCATTTGTTACATATTTGACTAACACTATAAATTCATCTTATGATTTTTATTAATAGTAATATATTTTGCTTTATTACTTTACTTGTAACATTTATAAACTTTTTGCTTCTCTGCTGAAGTTTAAGTATTTAAATAGTATCATCAATGTATATTCCTTGGGTTCCTAGGACAGTTTTTTACAAAGTTTTTAACCAATGGCTTCTAAGAATTCTTAATTAGTATATTATTTAGTTTATTTTTAATTTCAATTTAATTTTATTGTAAAGGTAATGTAAAAAGTGGTTACAGTAACATAAGTAAGGTAATGAGTACATTTTTTAATGGAAGGAACATTCTTATCCCCTCCATCGATTTTCTTGTACACTCAAAAAAAGGAATACTGATACTTTAGCTGGTGCTATTGATCAATGGGTACTTTTGCTTTCTTTGTTCATGCATTTTTTATTATAAAATTGATATACAGAGGGTTTACAGTTTCTTCAGTCAACTAAAGAATGCAATTCATTTCATTTTCTAAATTTCAAATTTTGAACTTAATTATTTTCTTTTGTTTCTTTAGAGTAATTCTTTTTTCAGAGTCGAAGGATTAGTTAATTCAATTTTGCATGAGTTTTACAATGTAATTATTTAGACACATATATTTTGCTTTTAAAATATTTAACATGAATATTTAAAAATTATTTTCTTAATTTTTATATGGTTGGTGAATTTAAATAATTTTAATTTCTTATAGTTTTAAACATATTTGTCCTTACTGTGTTTCCAAGAAGTACATACTTTATTAAGAAGGCTTCATTACTTGGTCACTTTTTGGAAATATTTGTACTTGAATTAAAAAAATGTTTGAGCAGGGAATGGTGATTTGTGGCTTCCATTTTCTAGCTATGGTGGGAAATATAAGCAGGGTTTGTGATTCGGGAGAGGCTTTGAAATGATGAGACCTTTATTATAAAAGTATCCAGAGTGAAATGATTAGAAATATAGCCATCTCTAGCGAGACATAGAGCATCTGGTTATCATATTCTAAATCTTGAGTTAAAATACCAGAAACATCAATCTTTTGTCAAAATAAAAGTATACATGTTTCAAAATGTTTATTATTTAAAACTTGTTTGCAAAGGTTCTCATGTCTTCTATTTCTTAATTTTCAATTTAGTTGATCTATAAGAATCCAAGTATATTGTGAGTATTTTATTTCTAGTAAACTTTTAAATAGTATGAGCAATAATATGATTTCATATTAACATATTTTTACTATTTGTGATAATTACCTCTGTTTAATATGATAATATCAATATTCCAAATGTGTGTATGTTGTGTGTGTGTGTGTGTGTGTGTGTGTGTGTGTGTTAATGTGGATTTTTTTGTGTGTGTGCTTTGGGTGTACTTTGTAATGTTTGGGCGATCACACCATTGCTTCACACATGCTATGCCAATGTTTTACCATTGGGCTATAGTGTTTTAAATTATGACTTTTAAACTTTCATTTCCTATAACTTCAAAATTATATATGATAAAATATGATCCATCTTCTATCCACGTTAGCAATTTTTATTGTTATTTTATTGTTATTTACAATATTTCTACTGCCTTTCCACTTCCAAACTCTTGTGTTTGTTATTGATAAAGGTTTATTTTGCTTCTTTTCTCTCTTCATTCTTTTTCCCTTTAGAATTTACCTACCCTTTCTTTTATTTATTTGGAAATTAATTATCATCTTCCTATTACAATTTCTTTACATTGTAACAGGTTTATACAATGCTTTATTTTCTATTTTTCCCATGTTCTCTGATTCTCAGTCAAAACTATTAGGTGGATTAAAACGAAACTTGATTCAGGACACCTTATATTCCTCTTTCTCTTCTCTGAAGTCTTTCTGTTTTTTGAAACACAATACCAATGACATACAGCTCCTATGTGGTCCATCATTCTATCCCCTCTCACTCTCTTCTGCTGTGCATCGTTATCTAAATCTTAACTCATTCCTAAATTAATTTTAGAAAACAAATATAGTCTTAGAGCAAACTAGCTTTGGAATAGATTTCTTAATTTTTTTGAAAGTACAAAAGAATTGATAATCCTTTGCATTGGAAATCATTTTAAAATGTTTATCACTTATTATAATTCATATACCAAGCAAGAATAATTTTATATAATCATTACAAATATCATTTTATTACTACTATAGACTATAATTAAAGTCCAATCCCAATCTATTACCCAAATCTCATTATTCTTAATTCCTAATCCTCACCTAAATATCTTAAACAATCTAAATAGTCTTGTCTTTAACATAGACATAAATAATCTATACTTTTACTTAACATTTTCCAGGGGCATGTATTCATGTTTCTAAGAAATGTTCACAGCAGTTAAAATTTGCTTTTGTGAAATTAATGTGATACATTTTGTTGTTGTTGTTGTTTGCAAGACTTTGGCATTGTCCCCAATGTTTTTATGCTCAAGGACAGCACTCCACAACTGGAAGCACAGAGATAATTCCTGTTTTTAGTGATTAAATGGAGATAAGACTCTAACAAGTACTTTTCTGTCTGGGCTAGTTTCGAACACAATTCTACGATCTCAGCACCCAGAATAGCTCGAATTATAAGCGTGTCACTGGCACTTGGTTTGATGTATTTTTTAAATTTTAATTATGTTTTAAGATGTATCTTTCACTATAATGTACATCATTCTACACAGAAATTTAAATATATGTACATATTTCTGATGACAAATAATCTCTAAAAATCTATATCTTTCTGCACATAACGTATATATGGATATATATGTATATGTATTTCTGAAGACAGACTCCCTCTAAAATTTTTATGCTACTATTTTGACCTTTTACATTTCAAAGATATACAGTCTTTTTCTAAAAGTTCCTGAGAATAAAATAACTAATACTTGATTTGAAAGTAGAGTTTATTACTTTAAAGGAAATTTTAGATATACACATGATATTGTAGTAACATTTAGAGTATATCACTTGAAAAAAGTTCTGTTCAAACTCTTAAATATTTGTGTGTAGTGACGGAGAGAGAAGTTAATTCATACTGGTTAGGAATTTGTAATGCTTCAAAAATCTATTCCATAATTTGTTAAAAGCACATAGTCAAGCTACCTGATATGGTTTAATTTTTTTTAGTTTCTTTATTTGTTCAAAATTTTAATATGGATGCATGCACAGTGGTAACATTAAAATTATTAATCAAAAGACAAATAATAGCAACGTCATAGACACATACCAGACTTTCAATAATTAGCACTTATGATGCTAATAATAATTTTGGTGAGGATGATGACCACAGTGTAGCCTGATGATGACTTATTTTTATTTCTGCATGAAAAAAAATTGTGATTTTAAACCAACAAACTGAATTTGACTCTTTTCTTATTTGTAAGGTAAGATGGAAAATGTAAGGACTCTTCACTTTTCTTTTCTCTTGCTCTAGAATTCAACAAATTCATTCTTCAATATTTCTGGTAGATTATATCCATTTACAGATGAGAAATGTAATGCCAACAGTCAATGGAGTGAGTAATTAATGATACTAGAATTTGTGTCTGAGATATTCACTCTGTGTTCTTACATGGAGCAGTAATTTGGTGACGGAGAGGAACAATATGAAAAGTCTATGGGGAAAAAGCATACTATGTAAGCAGTTGTTTTAGGACAAAGTGACCAATGATGAGTATTTGAAACAGGCCAGTTTCAGTTGCATAAAAAGGAGTACATAGAAATTATATTAGTGACAGAAACAGAAAATCTTGATCATTCATCTTATCTAACAGACGGAAGTAGAAGGATAAGAAGAAATCTAAAGTGCTTCCACGTCTCTGGATGGCAACCATGTTAGTAATATTCTTGGTGATAAGGACTACAGGTGGAAATGATGGATTTAGAGGAAAAAACTCTCTGATAGTTCTAAAATTTATGTTAAACAGATGCATAGATAAGTCTTTTTAGACATCATTAAAATATCCACGACCAAAAACAGATTTAGAGAGGTAAACAAGGGAACAAATTGTCAGGAAGATACTGAAGGAAATATGCTATTTGGATTTGAAAACTAAAAGGACATAGACAAGTTCAATAAGAACAGTGTTTTTGTCAAAGTCATATTAATAAAATTTTGAGATATGAATGTGAAGCCATAAAATTCTGGATCCATGAATTCAACAGATTCTGTTGATTTAAAATATTGAGAACAAATTCTTTTATCCTGACCTTAGAAGAATTATACAGATATAACTGTCATGATCTTTACTTAGAGGAATTCTGTGAATATTTTTGAAGAGTTTGTTTAGCCAGGTGATTATAGATTGATCTACAGCACAGATAAGACTAATTTGTTTACAGTTTCAATGAGTGACCCATGTATCCATTCAGTTTGGGATTTTATTGAAATATCTTTAGATATGTTTGGATATTATATCAGCCTATTCATTATAAATGTAGGACAAGTAACACTGATGTTACTGATGTTACTGAACAGTCCTCGAATTGATTCTTCTTTAGAATAGAAAATGCCTGATTGACACATCATAACTGACATATATTCTATTTAAATCTAGTTCTTGTTAGGGATATCTCCATGCTGAAATAACCCTGTCAATCAACATGCCACAAATTCTTATATGTAGGAAGTACTCTTATAAACTTTAAATGTTTATTGAATGGGAGAGTTCAGACATTACCCTCACCACTAGGATTAAATGCCTAAAAAGATAAGACATTTTTCTTTAATGCCTTTCTTTCATTTTCTCATCCATATTTGCAATAGGGAAGGATTCTGATGTAACAATAATAAAATGGTGACTTGTATTAACACAGTATCTAAGATCTAGTGTTAATTCGGATACTTACTAATAAGCTCCAGGTTTTATGGATATTTATATTTCTCCTGGGTAAACTAATGAGCTCCAAGAAAATGTCCCTAAGGAGCCTTTCAATTCTAATATCACTGTTTGTCTCAAAATGCTTTAAATTCTACGCCCTCTAATGTGAGCATAGGGTTATAATATGGAACTATTCTCCTCAGAGAGTGAGTACTACCCCATTGCTTAACATGTACAAAGTACCTTCACACATAGACTGGGCATGTGCAAACAAGAAGTGGTAGTTGAACAATGTTCTTAGCAGTTTTTACAGATGAAATGGAAATAGAGCAACCATGAACTCAAAAGGAATGTGCAAAAAAAGACAAAGGCACAAAGTAGAATGTGACAAGGAAATGTTGAATATAATTTCAAATAATCTGCTCATGTGTGAGGGTGTGTTCAAAGCACAACTTCAGAAAATGTAGTTGGATATCTTGGGAGAAAAAACTACTTTAAACTATTCTGGGATAATTGTACAATTAGAAGCCCCTTAGTCTACCTCTAATCAGCCACAACATCATCAACTTAGGTACTATTTTCGAAGTGCAAAGTGAGAAAAAGAGGGCTCATCACAGTTAGTGTTCAGGTTGAAGTAATGGCGATCACATACTTTTTCTTATGTCTTCATTTATTTAGGAGCATTAAAATAGGAAAAAGCCAAGAAAACATTTTGCATGTACCTAAATTAAGTGCGACATATCATATTGGTCTCTTTTTAACTTGGAAGTAATAGATTATGTCTTTTATACTCTAATTTGGGACAATGATCTGCTGTCAGTTATTTTCTTCTCTTCCCCTTCTTTTGCCCTTCCACTTACATAATTATTATTTAAAGAGACATACCTGAGCTTGCATTTCTAAATTCTTCAAAATTATCTCAACTACTTCATACTTCTGGCAACCTCTTATGTCTTTCTCAAGGGAATATTTTATCACTACCATTTTTATTCTATATGATATTGGATATCTTCCTGTCTAATTCAGTGCAAGATATAGATAGACTCATTCAGATATCTCAACACCTGCCACCATAAAATCCTGACTTAGAAATCATGATTTTAGAATGTCTGGGGAAGTGGCATCTGTCATTTTTGAATGACCCTAAGTGATACTTACATGCAATCATGTTTTAAACCAATATGCCACTCAGTTGATGAACGAATTGACAAAATGTGATACACACACATACACACACACACACACACACACACACACACACACACACATGCACGCACGCATGCACACACACACACGGTGGAATTCTATGCTTCTAAGTCATAAGGAAATGGAAAGACTTGGAAATATCCTACTAAGTAAAATAAGCAAGACATAAAGAGATTCCATGGTTTCTCTCATTTGTAATAAGTAGGAAATGTCTAGGATAGTCCTAGCAGATGAGCCGAATGTCTCAATAGTTATGTATATATGACCATATAAGATAATGCTGAGCAAAATAAACTCCTAGATATGGAAACAGAGGTTTTTCTTCGTGGTTGTTGTTTTTGATGTACAATGTGATTTCTTTTTCTTTGTGTTTACCCCTATGGTTTATCCCCTACTATATTTGATTTTGGGATCCTGTGTATTGTATATACATATATCTTAATTTGGCAAGAGAAGAGGAACAACAAAATGGCGAGACAAAGGGCAAAAGACAAACTAGTGCAATAGCAATACTCACAAGACTTGTTGGAAATTTACATTACAACTTGTAAGGGGTATTGGGGTGAAGGAAAATATGAGAAAAATGAGGGAGGAGGTAAAATGTTCGACATGCTATATATTTACTATCTTACAATTACTGCAACCACTTCTATATATCACCTTGACAATAAAATTAAATTAAAAAATAAGCTACATAAAATATAATTTCACTATATTGGTATAGTAAATATTATTCTATGTGGATTACCTTTTTAAAAAATGAACGCTATTTGTCTTATAATTTGTATTAATTATCCCTTTCTTTATCAGATGGTCATCAACTTGAATGTTATCAAACTATACAAATTTTTCAGAATATACTTGCCATTATTTTGGAAAAAACACATTATTTTAGTATTGTCATACTAAAACAGAAAACAGTTCAATTCTATGGAAACTCCTAACTTTTAAAGCTGACTAATTGTTAAGAGGACAGAATATATGTATTTTTCAACATTCCTGTAACTACTAACTACTCATTTTCAAATTCTGAACATGCCGAACCAGAGACATTCAAAACAGTACCTGTTTGCATTTTATTCTGCAATTGATGCAGTTTCCAGTGTGGGGGGTACATATTTAAAAGTCAACGGAAAAAATAGCCACATTCTGGTAGAAGATAAAACTATGAAGTATCTATAATAAATTCCTCAAGTGTAAACATATGTTCATCAGAGTAAGCTATTATTTCTATGACCATCAATCCTAAGTTTTTATGCTGTAAATTCATCCTAGCCCAACAGTTTCCAACTTGTAAGGTGGACCTTAAAATTCCCTAAATTCACATCAGGACTAGCTTATCATTATTGTGAAAAAATACTACACTTCTGCTAATGTGATGCTCTTCCTATTGGGGAAAGAACACTACACTAAACTTTGCTGCATCATTTTCCCCCCAGTGGTATTCTTGAGATCAAAACACTTGCAAATATTATTTATAGCTATATTTTTATCTATCACAGATATTCAGGAGACCTGAATACCTGAATATGAAGATCTGAAGCTTATGGTTCAAAGCCCACACAGGCAGGAAGGTTCCTTAGATTCTTATCTCCAATAAACTGCTCACGAAAAGCCAGACACAAGTGGCACTGTTGTTCAAGTGGAAGAGCAGTAGCCTTGAGCAAAAACAGGCTCAGGGATAGTACCCAGGCCCAGAATTTAAGCCCGAGGATAAAGCAAACAACAAAACCAAAATAAAAACAAACCCCAAACCTAGCATTTTTCTCATCGTATACAGAGGTATGTAATTAAGAAAATTTCTTCCTGTGTTATATATAGGTAGAAGAAAAATGATGTCACACAATTACTCTATTCATACCATGGTGCACCAAAGTCTCAAAAAATTCCTCTTTTTCTAAATTTATAAATTAATGTCGTAAATTTGTTGGCAACTTTGTCTATATTATTCTCATTATCATGTTACACAGGAACTGTTGCAATTATCTATTAACTAAGTTCTAATTATAGCTCACTTGAAAGAATATTTTAGGCAAATAGAATGCCAGAATCATTTGTGAATTTGTGAATTAAATCTTCTATCGTATAGAATATGAAATTCAAAATGAAATAGAATATGAAATTACAAAAAAATTACAAACAAAAATATTTATTTTAAATCTAAATTCTAATTTAGACAGGTCTACAAAGTCCTACATTAGATGAACTTCGCTATTTCCCCAGGCTTAAGCTTTTGTAATCCTTCATAATTTCTTTGGAATCCAACAGAATGATGCTTACTTTTTCAATTTTTTTTTTGAATTTTATTTTATTTTATTTGAGAACATACTGTGCAGAGGGGTTACAATTACATGGGCAGGATAATGCATACATTTCTTACCAAGCATTGCAGCCTCCTCCTTTGTTTACCCTTCACCTCCCTTCCCAGCCTCCCCCCTCCCCCCCACCCAATCATACCCCTCCTCCCCCCTCCCACACCGACATTGTAAAGCTGGTTTTGACATGACATTTTGTACTTCTCATTGTTGCAACAGGTCCACCTGAATCCTTAAATGACTTGTTTGTCCCCGTCTCCTCCACATGTTACACTGACATCAAATATAGTGAAAGCGGGGGTTACACTGTGGGGGAGGGACATACAAAGCAACAAAGAAATAATCTTATAAATGCATTAGAAACACATGCATGAAAGAAACAAAAACATTAAAATACATATTTGAGGGTTTGTTTTCCTAACATCACATTCTCTGACTTTTTCCGCTTGACTCATACCTATACTAGATATTGCAAATAAGGGAAACCATGGGACCTATGTTTCTTTGGGCCTGGCTTACTTCACTTAATATAATTTTTTCCAAGCCTTTCCATTTCCTAACAAATGGGGAAATGTCATTCTTTCTGATGGAGGCATAGAATTCCATTGTGTATATATACCACATTTTCTTGATCCATTCATCTACTGAGGGGCATCTGGGTTGGTTCCATATCTTAGCTATGGTAAATAATGCTGCAATAAACATAGTTGTGCTGGTAGCTTTAGTGTGGTCTTTTTTGTAAACATTAGGGTAAATGCCCAAAAGTGGGATTGCTGGGACATAGGGGAGTTCTTTGTGAAGTCTTTTGAGGAACCTCCATACTGCTTTCCAAAGTGGTTGAACAAGTTTACATTCCCACCAACAATGAATCTTGAGATCTTTAGCATCTAGGAATGTTCTGTAATGATGACAGCATTTAAAACACAACTGAGGATTACATATGAGTTGCATTTCAATAGGAAACTTGACTTCTTAAAACATAATGACAAAATTAGCCAAAACTTGCAACTTTGTATTCCTTTCTTGTTTTTTTTATTCCTTTCTGGTTTTGTTTTATTGAGACAAAATTATATTACCTAGTCCAGGGAAGGTACCACTATGTAATTCCACTCTCTAATCTCCTGTCTTAGTCTGAGTGCTAGAATTCCAGGCTTGTATCTCATTGTCCTACCATAATTTGTTGGTTTATTTAATCTTGATATAGACTAGCATTTCTGAACTTCTCCGATAATATTTTTCAAAAGACTGATGGCTCAGAATGTTTATGTACTATTTTCGAAGATCTTCTAACATTTGACACAGGATATGAACGTTTTCAGATGCACCTGCAGGGGTCTCTGATTCATTCCTCCATGGATCCAACCCCTTCAATAACGATTACTTGACTTTCTTACTATCTCTGGTCCCTAACTATGTAATATTCTCAAGCGTTTTGGGGGGAAATTCCACTTGAGGACTTTCTAAAATTAAAAAATTATCACTTGATTCTAGTCTTAGGACATTTTTTAAATTATTTTCTAACATTTCTACACATTCTGAGAGTTGTTTCATATGTGTGTTTGCACATATAAGTGCCTCTGTGTGTATGTGCATGTTTGTAGGTATATATATGATAACCTCAAGCTCTTATTCAGCAATCTTGCTTATAACTAGTATTCCATCACATGAGCCATTCTTCCAGTCCAGCTTTTGGCTGGTAATTATAAATAGTGTCTCGAAGACTGTTCTCCCAGGCTGGATGCAAGCTGAACTTCTCAGACTCCTTGACATTCTTAGGTTCTATTTTTCCAGGAGTATCAACTTTTAAACTAGAAACATTTTCGTGAGTGCAAAAACTGTAGTCCAGATTTTTAACTCGAGTTCATATAAAGATAGAGAAACATACACATTACATATACTGAGTGTACACTGTTAGAAATGTGATGTTAAGAGGGATGCTGGTGGCTCATGCGTATAATGCTAGCTACTCACGAGGCTGAGATCTGAGGATTGCAGTTCAAATCCAGCATGCGTAGGAAAGTTTCTGAGGCCCTTATCTCCAATTAACCAGCAGAAAACTGGAAATAGCACTGTGTCTCAAGAGGTAGAGTGCTAGCTTTGGACTGAAGAGTGGAGGCCCAGACTTCAAGCCCCACAACCATCCAAAAAAAAGAAAGAAAGAAAAAGAAAGAAAAAATGGAAAAAGAAATGTGATCTTAGCCACCAGTTCATTGCTAGTATAATTCCTGCTTTCTCAACATGGTCTTTTTTTTCCAATTAAGTCCATGCTCTTATATCTGACTTACTTGGAACCAGAATTATTCTTCCATTCTACTTTTTACAAATTTGCATGATTAGCTACCATGATTTAGAGTTAGTAGATGAAAGAGAGTGGCCTTATCCTTCATGTTTCATTAATAGTAATGCTTTCTCTATACCACTCCCGTAGATCTAAATACTGGCTTTGGCTTTATTGTTTCAAAGTTGTGTTTTGCAGAGTCTTCTATAGTGTATTGGACCATTATATTTAAACACAGAACTTCTCTTTCTCCTATTATTCTCATTGTATCTCCTACTGTTAACTTACGTACACTAGGGAACTAATGAACAACACACACACTTACTAAAAAATGTTTCTGAGAATCTTCTTCCCACTTAAAATTGGTCTTAATTTACAGAGCATAGGAAATTTCAACTTAATGTACTCCAGGATAATTTCTTTCATGTTTTTTATTTTGAAAATGATGTACAGAGGGGTTAGAGTTACATAAGTAAGTTAATAAGTGCATTATCTAATGAGCATTGTTACATCTTCTTTGTTTTTCCCCGTCATCTTTTTTCTCTCCACCATCCAAACTCCTCCCTCCCATCCCCAAGTTTTAAAGTTCGTTTTCAACATAGTGTCTTGTTCATCTCGTTGTTACAATGGGTCATACTGTTTCCTGTTTCAGCATTTTATTTCCCTTCCCCTCCCCACATTAGAAAAATGTATATGTAAGGTGCAGGTTAACGACATCAAATACAGTGAAAACAGGGGTTACACCATGGAGGAAGAAAATAGAAGAGAAACAAAAAATCACATAGTACATTTAGTACATTAAAAACAATAACAAAAAAGAAAAAAACAAGTTGTGTTCCTATCTTGAGGTTCATTTTACTTAACATCATCTTATATGGCCATATGTACATGGATAATGTTTTATAAACCATGACAATTCCGTATTTTCTCGTTACTAAGTTGTCTCTGAAACACGTGTTACCTCATGTCCAAAGATGTACTTGTGCTATTTCAATGAAGCCAGAAAACATTCATTTTACCGGGAGTAGCACCATAGATTGTTCCTGGAAGTAAGTGGAAGGAACTGTTATGGGAAGTGGATACTGATTCCAAGAGAGGAATTGAACATAGGGAAATGACCAAGTTCAAGTTAATTTGTGCTGTCCTTTTTACTGTACAAGAAAATAATCAAAGGCTTGAAGGAAACTCTGTCCCTGACTTGTTCCAGTGTGTTCTTTACTCATATAAAACTTTTCTGTAAACTTCTAATTGAGAGTATTACATAAGGAAACAATCTGCCATTTAAAGGCCAGCATAGAAAAAGAAAATAACTTTGTTTTAAAGTATTCTACTTCAAAGAAACAAAGACATGAGGTTTTAAAATGTCTTATGCATGGATATTTAACTCCTGAGATGATTCTCTTGTTGCAAAAGTCAGTTATCCATTCCTTTAATCTGGTCCTGAGTTCACCCTAGCAATGAGGATTCCAAAAAGCAGGTTCCAGTGAATATGATAAGCAAAAGGAGCCTCTTCTCAAACCAGTGCTGTAAGGATGGTCCCAAAGAAATATGTGGGTTTTTTGTTTGCTTCTTCATTTGTTTAGTTTTTTTTTTCTTTTTTTTTTAATTTAATTTTATTTGTGAACATACTGTACAGAGGGGTTACAATTACATGGGCAGGATAATGCGTACATTTCTTACCAAGCATTGCAGCCTCCTCCTTTGGTTTACCCTTCACATCCCTTCCCTGCCTCCCCCCTCCCCCCCAATCCCAATCCTTCCCCTTCCCCCCCCCCCCCCCCCCGCACCGACGTTGTAATGCTCGTTTTGGACATGTCAACTTGTACTTCTCATTGTTGCAACAGGTCCACCTGTATCCTTAAACACCTGGTTTTTCCCCATCTCCTCCACAAGTTATACTGACATCAAATATAGTGAAAGCAGGGGTTATACTGTGGGGGAGGGCCATACAAAGCAATAAAGAGATAATCTTATAAATGCGTTAGAAACACATGCATGAAAGAAAAAAACATTAAAATACATATCTAAGGGTTCATTTTCCTGACATCACATTATCTGACCTTTTCTGCTAGACTCATACATATACAAGATATTGCAAATAAGGGAAACCATGGGACCTATGTTTCTTTGGGCCTGGCTTACTTCACTTAATATAATTTTTTCCAAGTTTTTCCATTTCCTAACAAATGGGGCAATGTCATTCGTTCTGATGGAGGCATAGAATTCCATTGTGTATATATACCACATTTTCTTGATCCATTCATCTACTGAGGGGAATCTGGGTTGGTTCCATATCTTAGCTATGGTAAATAATAGAGACCCGGAAACACAACAAATCAAAGAAAGGTTAGACAAATGGGATTGCATAAAGTTGCAGAGCTTCTGCAGGGCAAATGACATAGCTAGCAAGATCAATAGAAAGCCCACGGATTGGGAGAAGATCTTTACTAGCCATACAACGGACAAGGGTCTCATATCTAAAATATACTTAGAACTCAAAAAATTAACACCCAAAAAACAAATCCTCAAAGAAACAACTGCCCAATAAATAAGTGGGCGAAAGACTTCAAGAGAAACTTCTCTGAAGAAGAAAGAAGGATGGCCAATAGACACATGAAGAAATGTTCAACATCCCTAGCCATAAAAGAAATGCAAATCAAAACAACATTGAGATATCACTTCACCCCAGTTAGAACGGCAAAAATCAAGAACTCTAACATTTGTTTAGTTTTTTCTGGATGTGGGGCTGGAACTCAGAGGCTGGACCCTGTCCCTGAACAGTTGTCTTTCTTGTCTACCTGCCCTCAAATCTAGTACACTATAGCTTGAGCTAAAACCCCACCTCTGGCTTTTTTGGTGTTTAATTAGAGATAACAATGTGACAGACTCCCCTGCCTGAGTTGACTTTGAACTGAGAAAACCAAGTGACATCAACTGTATGAACTTCTCTTTTGAAACAAGAAATATTAGAAGAAGTTTATTTATAAAGCTAATATTTGGTAATTTTTAAAATAAGAGAATATATCCATCAAAGAAGCCATAACTTAAATAACTCAACTAAAGTAGGTGCACTGAATCATTTCAGAATTATTTTTTATGCATAGGAAGATTAATATTGACTTCGTAGTTCCTTTTGGGGAAACTGAAAGTCATATTTGCACTTGTTTTGTTTGTCGTGGGGCTTGAACTCTGCGCCTGGGCACTGTCCCTCAGCTCTTCATCTCAAGTTGAGCACTCTACCACTGTAGCTACAGAACCACTTCCGGGTTTCTGGTGGTTAATTGAAGATAAAAGTCTCATGGACTTTCCTGACCAGTCTGGCTTTGAACCACAATCCTCTGGTCTCAACCTCCAGAGTAGCTAGGATTACTGGCGTGAGCCACCAGCGCCTGGCTCATGTTTGAATTTACTGCATTTAATGACACTATGTATACAAAGAATGGAAATTTGAATCAAATGATGACATTGCAGCTTTTCAGAAAAATTGAGGTAGGAATAACTATGTCCTCATTTTTCCATGTTGTTATACTAATGACTCATGAACAATGGGACTCTTATATTAGCATCCTCTGCCATCTGTGTAGGTGTTATTTAATATTAGGAAATATTCATAGAGAAATAGAGAAAGACTGAGATTTTTAGAAAGCAAAGGATATCAGGAATGAAAGAACAACATAAAAGGAGATACAACTTATCACACAGAGATTAAGAACTAGCCTAAGTGATTTAGAATGCTAAAGGCAATGTGGAATGAACCTAGTTGATAACTAGTTCTTCAATAACCCAAAATAGTTCCCTAGAACAGTTTCTGGTATAATTTAGTTATTATTATCATTTATTTCTTCGAGCTGGGGTTATTCCTTCACTTCTGTTAAAACTATTAATTAGCCTCTGCCTTTTTGGTGCCATAACTGACCAAAAAAGATTTTCAAATCTCACTTAGACTACCCTTCTCATTGTGATTAGAAGTGACCACTCAAAAGCATGGAATCTTTGAATTTCCAGGATTAATCTTCACCTGATATCTAAGCACATTCCTGGCACTAATTGCTGTGATCTGTTAACAAAAGGGTTTTTGTTTAAACACAGTATCCTAATATAGCTTAAAAAAAAAAAACATGAATTAAGGACTACTGTTAGGTAATAGTTGGAAGGAGCAATTATATATTCCAAGTATGGATTCTCTATTTGGCATTTACTAGCTAAGTGACATTTTTGCCAGTCCTGGGGCTTGAACTCAGGGCTAAGGAAATGTTCCCGAGCTTTTGGGTTTGTGTTTTTTTGCTCAAGGCTAGCACTCTACCACTTGAGGCACAGCACCACTTCCAGTGTTTCTTTTTCTGTTCATGTGGTACTGAGGAATTGAGCCTAGGGTTTCATGCATGCTAAGCAATCACTGTATCATGAATCCAAATTCTCAGAACCCTAAATGACTTTCTTAAGATGGCATTACTTTTTCTTTCCATTACTTTGTATTATAATTTGGGCCAGGTGGTAGAAAAGGAAGTGGAAAACAATACTAAGTCCAGTAAGGTTTACATTCCTATCACATCACTAAGGAAGTAGAGTGTTGACCTGCAGGACTCATAAGGCTGTTGCATGTGACATTATTATTGAAAACACTATTAACAGCTCAGACATCCAAAATATTCTGCTTCCACTTTCAAGGTCAAGAGCCATATCTAAGCCTTTTCGTTGATTGGGTGTGTTTCCTAGGAAGGAAGAAGAAGGATGTGGAATATGATGGTTGAAAAATATGTATATTTGTTCCCTGTCCAAATTTTTTGCAATTTAAAAAAATGCTACTGATGAACTCCCACCTACATCTAATTGGCTATGCTGTCTGCACTGGCCCTAAGCCATGTTGGCTTAGGTTGAAGACACCTTATGTGTATATTCCCTGTATAGGATATCTTTCTCTCACCATTACCTATAGATAGGTATTCTAGTCAAGGCCCGTGTGTGTGTGTGTGTGTGTGTGTGTGTGTGTGTGTGTGTGTGTGTGTACACCAGAGCCCAGACTCTGGTTCCACAGGCCTGTATAATCCGGTATGTCTTTCTCCCACTTGGCAGGCACTCTTCTGCTCGAGACCTGCGGCTCCGAGTCCAGCTCCCTCCCGAGTCCCTGGTCTCTGCAAGGGGGTCTGAACTTGGATCTTCACATACTGACCCTGATTCTATGCAAAGCCTCGGAGCCACCTTCTACCTTGGAGCCTACAGAGACCAATGGAAAATGGAAGTCTGGGTGACTTCTTAGAAGGTATCTGACTCAACCTCCTTCCCCCCTCTTTCTCCCCCGATCTGTGTACTGGAAGTGTCCCTCTGGATGAGACCCCCATCCCTGGGCTGTATGGGGCCAGAGCTGCCGATTAACTGAGCAGGTGGAGCCACATCTCCTTAATTTCGACCACATGCAGCCCCTCTTCACCCCAGCATTCTCCTGTCAAATCCTCCACACCCTTTCCAATTTTACATATTTTTCATGGCCTAATGTCTTTATTTTTGCTTCTTAAATCTTCCTGCTCTTAGAAACCCCTCCCACCCACCCTCCCAGCAGAAATAGCTTTTAGAAGCCCTGCCCACCACATGTGCCAAAGTTCCCCCCCACACACAAACAGATCAGATCTGCACCCGAATGCCCCCGGAAACCCAAGTTGCTGAATAGGTCCTGCACCACCCCAAAGGGGGCCATCTTCCCTCCTCATCCCTCCTACCTTGTTCTATCCCTGGCCACTCATGACCACCAAGGTCTCTCCAGGTTTCTTCACTTCCTGCTTGCGAGTCTTTCCATCTGTTGGGAATAGATTTTAGGAGAACCCTCCCCACATACACAGAGTACCAGATGCCGCATCTGAACCGACCACCCACTCTCCCCCTCCCCCCTGCCAGCCCTTCACTGCTCCACCCACTGCTGAGCCAGAGGGTGCTCCCTGTACACCGTGCATCCTCCATTGCTCCTTCCTGGACTTGATTCTGCACTGTGCTTTCCCTCTCCACCTTCCTCGTGCAGGAAGGACCTCTCCATGTCTGGATAAGGTTTGTGGGACATGCCCCTGCCCCCTGTCCCACCTAGGGAGCCAAAGGCGCAATACCACCCCTCCCCCCACTCCAGAGAGACAACTCATTGGGAGAGATGGGCTCCCTGGTGGGGCAGGGGTAGGCCCAAGCACCTGGCTCATGTTTCCCCCTCTTCCTTCCTGGACTGTTTCTGCTGTGGGCTCTGCAGGTGCACACGGCCTCCCCCAACCCCTTTCCTCTGGAGATGCCTTTTCTCACCCCACCTGGAGAAGTCACCAGCTGATTCCCCACCCCCTCACCCCACTCCTATCCCCATCTCCTTCTTGGATCACTCTTGGCTGTCCAGCCCTATGCAACCAAGTCTGATCTGTGTGGGAAATCCAGAAGCTGGCCTGCATTCCTGTGGGAGGCTCTCTCCTCCAGTGCTCCCGGATGTGTCTTGAGTTCCCTCCCCCATGCTCACCCATTTCCCTGGGAAATGACCTCTCAATGCCACAGCCACACACAGAGCCAAGGCTCTCTGTTGGCTCCTGGGCCATGTCAGCCACAGTGGGTCTGAATTAGAGAGGCCTCAGGAGCCAGAGGGGACCCACAGGTTGAGGGCAGCCTTTCCTATCTCCTACATTCCCTCATCCCAGGATATTAGTCTGGGAGGAGGTGCTGGTGCCCCGTGGCCCCACTGGATGGTCAGATGTGTTGTAGCAAAGCCCAAGGGAGGCCTAGCCCCACTCCCTTCCGCAGGCAGATGGCAGCAGCCCCGAATTCTCCCTTCCTACTTTCTCCCTTCCCTGAAGGCCAACTTCAAGATTTCCCAGATGGAGGCCTACCCCTTCTCCCCTACTGGTCTCTGAGGGCTCCGCCTACTAAGTCCACCCACACTGCTGGGTTGGCCTGCTCCCCATTTGCTGCCCCTCCCTGGCAGCCCGGGTTGGTTCTCATTGAGGAAGCCCAGAAATCCTGCCTTCCTCTTCCCCGCTTGGCCAGCCCTTTCCCACTGACTGCTCCTGCCTCTCCTGCCCCGCCAGTCCCTCTCCTGCTTCTACTAACCATAGGGGCCTAGGGGCCCAGCAGGTACAACACTGAGAACCCATCCCCATCTGCTCCATCCTTGCTCCTCCATTTCCCCCATCAGCCCTACCTCCTCCATTCCTGGCCTGCCCCTGTCCTAAGTTTCATGCCCCTTCCACTTATCCCACCCCTCCTGGGCAGCCCGGCCCTCTCAGAATGGCAAAGGCTCCATTGGCCATTAAGAGTCAGTTCCCAGTCTTGGAGCTTGCTCCAACCTCATCCCTTCCAGGCCAGGGCCATTCTCTGCTTTCCAGGAAATAACTTCTGGAGCTGTCCTGTTCCCATGGGCTGATGCGGGGTGGAGGAAGAGTTGCTGGGGCCTCAGCCTGAGAGTCTTGCCTGGGGTACCAGGGCTGCAAAAGGCCTACTGGGAACAAAGCACTGGTTTGTGGATCTTGCCTGGGATCCGAGCAGCAGCAGGAAAAATGGAGCGGGACCAGGCTCAGGAAACAGATGCCAGCAATCCTGAAAGGGCAGGGCCTTGTCTCAAGTCTCTCCCTGTGATGCAGGTGGGAGCAGAAGGAAGTGGGTGGGCCCAGTCAGGCCCCTGCATCTGTTCTGCCCTGAATCCAGGGGATGGAGGGAAACCTAAAGGGCGAGTCCTGCTCAAGGTGCAGATATTGATGGGCAAACTGATGGGATGGGGCCCTAGTTCGGGTGCCGCCCAAGGCGCTCCTGCTAGAGAGCCCCATGGCAGAAACCGCCCCAAGCACCCCACTGGCAGGCGAGCTATGGGGCAGAGCCCTGGGGCTGGTCTTGCCAAAGAATGTGGATGCCAACTATATTTTAGATATGAGACCCTTGTCCGCTGTATGGCTAGTGAAGATTTTCTCCCAATCTGTGGGCTTTCTATTGATCTTGCTAGCTATGTCCTTTGCCATGCAGAAGTTCTGCAACTTCATGCAATCCCATTTGTCCAACCTTTCTTTGATTTGTTGTGTTTCTGGGTCTCTATTAAGAAAATTTCGGCCTGAGCCAAGGAGGCCTAGGTTTTCTCCTATTCCATCCTGTAATGTTTTCAGAGTGTCTGCTTTGACTCCGAGGTCTTTGATCCATTTGGAGTTGATTCTGGTGCAGGGTGATATATAAGGATCTAGTTTTAGTTTTCTACAAGTAGTTAACCTATTTTTCCAGCACCATTTACTGAAGAGGCTGTCTTTCTTCCATTCTATTATTTTCGCTCCCTTATGGAAGATTAGTTGGCTATAGGTCTATAGGTTTATTTCTGGGTTTTCAATTCTATTCCATTGGTCCTGAGGTCTGTTCTTATGCCAGTACCAAGCTGTTTTGATTACTATGGCTTTATAGTAGAGTTTGAAATTTGGTATTGATATTCCACCAGCAGTGTTCTTTACACACACACACACACACACACACACACACACACACACATGCACACGCACACACACACACAAAGAGGAAGGTAGTAATGATGAGCTGAGCTAGAACTGGGGGCAATCCTGAGGCATAGACATAGTAAACTCTCAAGGCGGATCAAGTACTTTCTCCCTAAGTCCTTCTTGGGCTGAGGGTTCTGGGCCATGGCAGTTAGTACCATGGAACCTGCCCCTTCATCCGTGCATGGGGCCACAGGACCTAGGGAAGGACACTATGGATGGTCCTTTGTAGTTGGCCCACGATTGCAGACCTTCATATACCCCCACGCACTGGTGAGGAAAGCAGAGCCCTGAGCCCTGGAACTCCAGAGATAGTGACTGCTACAAGCAGCAGCCAGCCGGCTTTAGATTCTTGAGCCTACAATTCTATCATGAGCCCAACTCAACATCTGCTCAAGGTGTGCCTGATGATTAACACTGTTGTGATACTTGTATGAGTGGGTGTTACCTGCTGTGCCATTTTGCAGTCCTTGCCCCTCCTGGCCCAGAACTATGATCTGAGGCGTCGATTGCCTGGTCAGATGCACACTGCACCCATGACAGATGCCATTCTGATGACCCAACCAATGACCTCCGTACCCCAGGGCTGGATTCTTCTCTGATACTGTGGCCTGCTCTATAGGGAAAGGCCTCAAAAGAGGCTGCACTCAAGACTTGTAGAACACCAAGACATTGGGAGATCCTCAGGGGCCCACTGAAACGTACTCTGCCTAGAGTCACAGAGTGAGGTCCAAGAAGGCCAGGTGTTGGTCATGGGGCTTGAAATCTGGGCCTGGATGCTGTCCCCCAGCTCTTCAGCTTGCCACTTGAGTCACAGGGCCAATTCCAGTATTCAGGAGGTTCCTTTTAGATCAGAGTCTCCCGGAATTCCTGCCTGGGGTTGGTTTTGAACCGTAATCCTCATATCTCAGCTTCCTGAGGAGCTAGGAGGAGAGGTGTGAGTCACTGGCACCTGGCTGATCTGACCTTTCAGTAGCTCCTGAAAGCTTTTCTTTATTTTTTTAGGTGCCAATGCTGGGGCTTGAACTCAGGGTCTGGCCTCTGGTCTCTTAACTTTTTCCCTCAAGGCTGGCACTCTGCCACTTGAGCCACAGCTCCATTTCTGGCTTTTGTAGTTAATCTGCAAGAACAGTCTCACTAACTTTTCTCACCTGAGCTGGCTTGACTCATGATCTCTGATCTCAGTCTTCTGAGTAGCTAGGATTTACAGGGACTGAGCCACTTCTGGCATTGTGCTAGAAGCTTTTCTTAAGCAAGCATTCTTCCCTGTGTTTGCCTTGAATCCTCCATGCAAAGGAGGCCTGAGGGTCAGGAGGTGTGAAAAATAGGCTTCCAGCCACAGGAAATGGCTGGAGTCCATGGTGAAAAGCCAAGCTAATCTTCCCCCTGTGCCCTATTCTGGGAACCCACCATTTGCCCTACCTGTGTCTCAACAAACCTTGACCCAGCCTTGAATGTTCTGCCAGAATGTCTGAAGCCACAGAACTTTCATTCCACCTGCACCACTTGCTCCATACGACACATAAGGACCTTTGCCCATGATGGACCTTCTGCCTGAGGCTCTCTGTCCGGTTTCATGCCTTAGAACTCCTGTGGAATTTTGGCACTGGTTATATCACCTCCTGGAGCAAAACTTTCCTTCCCTTCTCCTTTTTTTTTTATTATTGAGTTGATATAGACGGAACTTTGTGCAGAATGACTGGCAAATGCTCTATCTTGGTGTGTTGTGTGTGCATGTGCGTGTGTGCACACACACGAGCATGTGTGTGTGTGTGTGTGTGTGTGTGTGTGTGTGTGTGCCAGTCCTGATGTTTGAATTTATGGTCTGGACATTGTACTAACCCTGAGCTTTTGTGCTCAAGGCTAGCACTCTACTACTAGAACCACTGCTCTACTTCTCGCTTTTTGGGTGTTTAATTGAAGAAAAATGTCTCATATAGACTTTTTGTTAGTAATTGTGATCCTCAGATCTCAGCCTCCTGAGAAACTAAGATTACAGGGGTGAGCCAGCAGCACCTGCCTTCTACTCTACCTCTTTCCTATAACCTTGGCCCTCCTCTGTGTCCCAGAAGAATATGTCTCACCAGACTCACTTTTTTTTTTCTTTTTGCCAGTCTTGGGGCTTGAATTCAGGGTCTGGGTATGTTCCTGAGCTTCTTTTGCTCAAGGTTAGCACTCTCTCACTTAAGCCACAGTGCCACTTTTGGCTTTTTCTGTTTCTGTGGTACTGAAGAATGAAACTCAGGGCTTCGTTTGTGCTATGTAAGCACTTTACCACTAAGCCACATTCGCAGCCCACTTCTAATGGGAATTATGAGAGTGGGATTTATTGAATTACCAATTTTGGCGTAGAAATAGCTGATTATTTCATGTCTATGCCAAGATTTGGGACTAGCTTTGACTTGGCAATGAGGAATGATAGATGAGTGATAGCGACTAGGCCCCAGAGGTCTAGGCTCACATCCTACACAGGGATAGAGACTATGCAGAGAGAACCTTGGACAACTCCTCCAACCTAGGGACTGTGGACTCTCTGGAAGCAGTGGCTGGCTGCAAAGTGTCCCAATGGGATGCCTCAGACAGAACATTATGCACCCGTTGCACACACTAGCCCAGGCAAAGCTTTCAGGTCTCCAGTTATTAAATGGCAGAGGGTGCTTTGTTCAAGCTGCTGGCTCACACTTAGTACTCTATGAGGGCTTGTCCCAGTTTGACCAGGTTGGGGTGGCTGGGGATGGGCAACCTGCTCAATGCCCATCATCCATACAGAGATCCATGTAGTTATTGCCTCCTTTTTGGGGGAGGGCGGGTATTCTATTGTACTATGATCCTAGGCCCTGCTCTTGAGCTCCTTTTGCTCAAGGGTAGCGCTCTGCCATTGAGTCACAGCCCCATTCATGTTTATTTTTCTGGTGATCTCTTAGAAAGGAGAGTGTCCTAGACTTTCCCATCCCATCTGAATTTAAATAGACATTTTCTACATCACAGCCTCCTGAGGAGCTAGGGTTATAAGCAGGAACCAATGGCACCTTACTTTTTTTTCTTCTTGTTGTTATTTTTTTCAATTGTAACAGTCTGAAATTTTCACCGTGTCATTCCAATGGTTTGCATTCGAAGTAAACTACCAAGGTCTGGAGTTCAAATGCTAGGACTACCACCCACAAATGGAGGGAGATCCTGAAAAACTAATTTCTGTTCATATGAATGCTAACGGAATGTAATAAAAGTGATAAATATGCCGTTGATTCATGATTCTATTTTAGAATGCCACTCAAAAAATATTGGATTTATGTCTTCCATTCTAGCACCATGGTATGATTAAGGGTATTGAATGATTTTTAATTAATACTTTTATAAGTATTCAACAGTAATATTTCATTAAATGGAGGCATAATTTAATAACTAATAATTGGTAATAATATATGTAATTTAATTACCTCACAGTCCCTCTCTTTGTGTATATATATATATATATATGTATATCAATCTACACATGTCTCTATCTATATCTATCTATCTATCTATTTATCTGTCTATGTATCTAAATATCAAGCACTCCTGTGGCTTGATCACAGGTCCTCAGAACTTCATGGCAGCTCAGTTTGCCAGAGGCTGGTCTGCTAAGACTGTGACCCCATTTATGGATTGGGCATTCTAGGCTGTGAGCTGAAATCCCAGCATGGCCAAAAATTATTCATGGAATAAGAAGCCAATATTAGCACATTGTTTTCCTTTTCTGTGAAAGTCCATGGTCTCAGTATGATGTATAATCCATATCTACATATATCCTGTGTGATATGATGTAATAAAAGAAATGTTATATGTGTAATAATACTAAATAAATAAGGGTAATAAATGTCATATTTCTGCAAAATTTTGGTCAATCAACTTCAACAATTCATCCAAAAAATCATATACCACGATCAAACAAGATTCATTTCAGAGATACACAGCTGGTTCAATATATGCAAATCAATTAATATAATTCATCAAATCAACAGGAGCAATGATAAGAACCACATGGTTATCTCAATAGATGCACAAAAAGCAATTGTCAAGATCTAACACCCCTTTATGATGAAGTGTTGGAAAAATTAGGAATCCATGGAACATTCCTCAATACAATAAAGGCAATATATGACAAACCTACAGCCAGCATTATTGTTAATGGAGAAAAACTAATGCCATTTCCTCTTAACTCAGGAACGAGACAAAGAGGTCCACTCTCTCCACTTCTTTTGAATCTAGTATTAGAATACCTAGCTACAGGAATAAGACAAGATGTAAACATAAATAAGATCCAAATAGGGAAAGAAGAAGTAAAACTCTCCCTCTTTGCACATGACATGATCTTGTATTTAAAGAATCCCACAGACTCCACTCCCAAATTACTCAAGCTGATTCAAAACTTTGGCAAAGTAACAAGATATAAAATTAACCCTCAAAAATCATTGACTTTTCTGTATGTCAACAATGAGAAAAGTGTGGCTGAAATTATGAAATCAACTCCATTCGTAATAGCCCCACAAAAAAGTAAAATATCTAGGAATTAACCAAAAAAGTGAAGGAGCTCTATGATGAAAACTTTAAAAAGTTGAAAAAGGAAATCAAAACAGAATTTAGAAAGTGGCAAAAACTCCCATGCTCCTGGATTAGAAAGATCAACATCATGAAAATGGCAATACTTCCCAAGGCTGTCTATCAATGAGATACCTATCAATATTCCAACCTCAGTCTTCAAGGAAATAGAAGACACACTCCAAAAATTTATATGGAACAACAAACGATCCCAAATAGCAAAAATGTTCCTCAACAGAAAGAACAGTGCTGGAGGAATATAAATACCAAATTTCAAACTCTACTATAAAACCACAGTAATCAAAACAGCTTGATACTGGCACAAGAACAGACCTCAGGACCAATGCAATAGAATTGAAAACGCAGAAATGAACTTACAGACCAATAGCCATCTAATCTTTGATGAGGGAGCTAAAAAAATAGAATGGAAAAAAGCTTCTGCAGTAAATGGTGGTGGCAAAACTGGTTAACTACTTTTAGAAAAATAAGCTAGATCCTTATATATCACCGTGCACCAGAATCAACTCCAAAAAGATCAAAAACCTGAGTCAAAGCAGACACTCTGAAAACATTATAGGGTGTAATAGGAGAAACCCTAGGTCTCCTTGGCACAGGCCGAAATTTTCTTAATAAAGAGCCGGAAAAGCAACAAATCAAAGAAAGGTTGGACAAATGGGATGGCATGAAATTGCAGAGCTTCTGCATGGCAAAGGACATAGCCAGTAAGATCAATCAAAGCCCACGGATTGGGAGAAAATCTTCACTAGTCATACAAAGGACAAGCATCTCATATCTAAAGTATACCTAGAACTCAAAAAATTAAATCCTCCAAAAACAAATCTTCAAAGAAACAACTGCCCAATAAATAAGTGGGCTAAAGACTTCAAGAGAAACTTCTCTGAAGAGGAAAGAAGGATGGCCAATAGACACCTGAAGAAATGTTCAACCTCCTAGCCATTAAAGAAATGCAAATCAAAACAACATTAGATACCACCTCACCGCAGTTAGAAAGGCTATAATCAAGAACTATAATAACAACAGGTGCTGGAGCGGATGTGGACAGAAAGGAACCTTACTGCATTGTTGGTGGGAGTGTATACTTCTTCAACGACTTTGGAAAGGAGTATGCAGGTTCCTCGAAAGATTCCACATAGAGCTCCCCTATGACCCAGCAATTTCACTTTTGGGCATTTAACAAAATGTTCACAAACAAGACCACACTAAAGCTACCAGCACAACTATGTTTATTGCAGCATTATTTACCATAGCTAAGATATGGTACCAGCTCAGATGCCCCTCAGTAGATGAATGGATCAAGAAAATGTGGTATATATACACAATGGAATTCTATGCTTCCATCAGAATGAATGACATTGCCCCATTTGTTAGGAAATGGAAAGACTTGGAAAAATTATATTAAGTGAAGTAATCCATGCCCAAAGAAACATAGGTCCCATGGTTTCCCTCATTTGCAATATCTAGTATATGTCTGAGTCAAGCAGAAAAGGTCAAATAAATTGATTTCCGGGAAATGAACCCTAAGATATGTATTCAAATGTGTTTTTTCTTTCATGTGATTGTTTCTAACACATTTATAAGATTATTTCTTTGTTGCTTTCTATGTACCTCCACACCTTATAACCCCTGCTTTCACTGTATTTGATGTTGGTATAATTTGTGGAGGGGAAGGGAAAAAACAAATCGTTTAAATAGGGATACAGGTGGACCCATTGCAACAATGAAATGTACAAGTCGTTATGTCAAAATATGATCTTTACAACTGTGGGGGAGGTGCTTGGAACGATGATTGTGTGTGGGAGTGAGGGGCGGGGAGAGAATGGGAAAAGATAGGAAGGGGAAACAAAAAGGAAGAGGCTACGATGCTTGATAAGAAATTTACTCATTATCTTGCCCATGTAATTGTAACCCCTCTGTATAGTATTTTCACAATGTAAAATAAAAGAAAAAAAAGTACCAATTAAATTAATAGTTAGTGTATGATTATATAAAACTACATTGACTAATTTTCAATTAATACTTTATTATTTATTCAATCATGTTACTTAAAAAAGGAAGGAATAATTTAAATACCAATAATTTGTAATAATATTTTATATGCAATTTCCTAGTATACATATATCTCTCTCTTGCTATATATATATATATATATATATATATATATATATATATGCATCTATTTATCTATCTATCAATCTACATATTTATGTGTTCATACACTTGTCAGTCATCGGGCTCATTTATAGATTGCTTGCCTACTACGTACAAAGCCCTGAGTTCGATTCCTCACTCCCTTGTGCACAGAAAAATCTAGAAGTTGTGCTGTCGCTTAAGCAGTGGAGCACTCGCTTTCAGCATAAAAGCTTCGGGACTGTGTCTAGACCCTTTCTCAAGACCCAGGACTGGCACCAAAAAAAAAATAAAATAGAATGTTCTGACTGCAACAATATAAGGATAGTACTGCAAATATACCTCATCACAGAACAAGCATGGAGTCTGGTGCTTGCAGCTGCCATCTTACCTGACTTAGCCAGAGGTAAACCACTGCAACCCAGCTCCACGGAACCAGAAGTTGCTGGTTCACTCACCACTGTCATCCAAGATACTCGGGGGCTGATCTGTGAAACTCTGAGCTGTGGTTCACAGTAGTAGAGCTCTAGCCTTGAGCAAAAGACCTTAGAACAGTACCCCCAAATTTTCAGTGCATTCCCCACGGCTCTTTGCAACAGAGAATTATGATCTAGGTGTCTGTAGCTGAGGTCTGTCAACCTGCCTACTCAAGAAACTGAGATGTGAGGATCTGGGTTCTAAACTATCCCAGACACAAAAGTTCCCATGAGACTATTATCTCCTATTCACCACTTAGAAACTTGAAATGGAAGCTGGGCACCAGTGACTAACGCCTGTCATCCTAACTACTCAGGAGCCTGAGAGCTGAGGATCATGGTCCAAAGCCAGCCTGGGCAGGAAATTCCTTGAGATGGACAATTCTCTCTAGTGACCCACCAAAAACCTGAAGGGGTGCTGTAGCTCCAGTGGTAGAGCGCATGGTTTTAGCTGAAAAGCTCTAGGATAGACAGCACCCAGGCCTAGACTTCAACTCTTCCAACTTACAAGAAAAGAAAAGAAACAAACAAACCAAAAGAGGAGTGGTTACAGTGCTTTGCATGTATTAATCCCTGGAATTGAATCCTCAGTACCACATCACTAGAAAAAAGCCTGAAGTGGCCCTGTGGCTCAAGTGGTAGAGTGCTACCCTTGTACAGGAGAAACTCAGGAACCATGCTCAGGTCCTGAGGTCAAGTTCCAGGACAAGTGTATGCACACACACACACACACACAAACACACACACACACAGACAGATACCAGAAGTGAAGCTGTGACACCAAATGGTGGTAAAGCACTGAGCTTCTGTTCTGAGCTCATGGTCAGCACACAGGTCCTGTGTTCAACCCCAAAAGCTAGCCATCCAGGGCTCAACTAGGATATGTCAAAGGTTTCAAAATCTGATGCACTTCACCAGCCCTAGATGATAAGAAACTTTGGGATTTTGCACAAGTGCTTAGATTTAGCAAGCCTCTGGAACCCTAAGGAGGCACCATTGCCAATTAGGAATCTTTTCATTAGGTTCAGCTCCCTTATTGTCTGCCAGAAGGACCCATGAATTAATTGGAGCAGGTTATTTCAATACTGGAACATAATCTAACAAAGACAGGATAAGTGCAGGGAACTTGGCCTGCCACAGGAGGTGGCACAAATGAAAGAAAGCTTCCTGGGGAAAGAGATAGCTTAGAATACAAAGAAGCCTTTTTCTCTTGGCCTTCAAATTTTGCCTACACTCATCCTCACTAATTGGCTCAGATGGAGTTGTTTCTTACACAGCTGTACAGGAGGGGGGCCTTTTTGTCTGTCTGTCCAGACCATGAGGCAGACTTCCTCCAGCAGCCTGGAGTGCACAGAAACCCTCAGGCTACACTGGGAACAGTGAGGGGAGCCCCGGAACATGCACTGTTTTGAAAGCACTCTCTGTGTTATGAAATCATTCTATTCAAAGCAAATTTCCTAGCTGAGTGCCTTTCAACATAGCTACTCTGGATCTTTACCAATAGAAATACATGCATACATACATGGGGAGACATGGATTTACTACTTTTTCTTTTTTGGCAGGTCCGGGCTTGTACTATGAGCCTAGTCACTCTCCCAGAGCTCCTTTTGTTCAAGGGTGGTGCTCTGCCTTTGAGTTTCAGTCCCACTCATGGGTGTTTATATTCCTGTGATCCCTTAGAAATAAGAGTGTCCTGAACTTTCCTGTCCCGACTGAATTCAAGCTGCCATTCTCTACCTCTCAGCCTCCTGAAGAGCTAGGATTACAAGCATGAGCCTCTGAGACCTGGCTTTCTTTTATTCTTGTTGTTCTTTGTTTTATCATGACAATCTGAAATCTTCACAGTGTCATACTAATGGTTTGCATTTCGAAGTGAACTACCCAGGCCTGGAGTTCAAATGCCAGGACTGATACCTACAAATGGAGGGAGATCTTCAGAAAATCATTCCTATTCACGGGAATGCTTAATGGACTGTCATAAAAGTAACAATTAAATTCACAGTTGTTCATGATTCTCCTAAAGAATGCCACACAAAAAGTATTGGATTATGTCTTTCATTCTAGCACCATGGTATGATTCTCCTAATTAAAGAATACTGACTACTTTTACATTAATGCTTTAATAAGTATTAAATCATGATACTTCATTAAATGGAGGCTTAATTTAATAACTAATAATTCATAATATATATTATTCAATATCCTCATATTGTCTCTCTCTCATATATATATATAGAGAGAGAGAGCAAACTACACATCTATCTATCTACTATCTATCTATCTATCTATCTATCTATCTATCTATCTATCTATCTATCTATCTATCTATCTATCTATCTAAATCTAGGCCACTACTATTGCTTGATCACACGTCCTCAGAACTGGCTGGCAGCTCAATTTGCCAAAGGCTTTGTCTACAACTGACACTTTCATGAATTGGGCATTGTGGGTTGTGAGTTCATATCCCAGCATGGCCAAAAATTTATAGGTGGAGTAATAAGCGAATTTTGACATATTTTTTTTTCCTTCTCTGTAAAAGTCCTGGGTCTCAGTATGATGTAAAATCCATGTGCCAATATATCCATGTGATAAGATATAATAAATGAAATAAATATTATTTATGTAATAATAATAAAATAAAGAATAAATAGATAAGGATAATAAATGTCATATGGGGTAAACCCATGTATGTAAAAAGATTTCATACATGAATATTATTTTTTCCAGTCTGTGGCTTGAATTTGGTCCTGGAAATTGGTCTGAATTTCTTGTTTTCAATGACGGTGAGCTTCCTGTCCCCCAAAGTGCCACAGAGATACCCAGACCATGAGTTCAAATCCCAGGCCTGCAAAAAAATGGTGCAAATTCCAAACCAGTGCCTTATTTTTTTTGGCCAGGCCCGGGGCTTGAACTCAGCTAGTAGCAACTCTGCCTCAGTTTTGATCATCCTAGGCTGGGGTGCAACCTCTGGACCCACAGCCCATCTTGAGATCCCAGGACCCAAGTTTAAATCTCGGGACTGGCAAAAAAAAAAAAAAGTGAAGGGCTGGGAAGGTGGCTCAATAGTAGAGTGCTTGCCTTGCATGCATAAGGCCTTGGGTTGGATTCCTCACCACCATATAAGCAGAAAAAAGCCGGAAGTGGTGTTATGGCTCAAGTGGTAGAACGATAGCCTTGAGCAGAAGATTTGAGGTACAGCACCCAGACCCAGACTTCTGGCCCTACAACAGACCAAAAACAAAAAAAAGGACGGGGGAAAAAAGGAGAAGTATAAAACTGGGAAGTTCCGGAAGGCGGTTTTACATTGTTTTTTTCCTTTGCATTGTGACCATCCTGGGTCTAAATGACAGGACCTGAAAAGTGTACATGACCTTGCACTGTTGAAGTTTGGTGGGCTATCAGGGAAGCTACAGCCTAAACCAGCAACCTAGGTCCGGGGTTCGGATCCCGGGACTGCTACCTACAAATGGCAGGAGATCCTAAGAAACACATTCCAATAGACATCCATATGAATGGAATGTTGTAAAAGTAACAATTACATTAGTATTTAGTGTATGATTATATTAAAATTATACACAATAATCATAGTACATTGACTAATTTTCAATAAATATTTCATTATGTATTTAACCATGATACTTAAATAAAGGAAGAAATAATTTATCGATAATTGATAGTAATATAGTATATATAATTTAATAATATGCAGACATCTCCCTCTTGTTTTATGTATATATATGTATATATAAAACAATCTACATATCTAAGTCTACACTTGTCACTCCTGGGGTTCAGTGGTAGAGTGCTCGCCTAGTATGTATGAAGCTCTGGGTTCGTTTCCACACTATCACATGCACAGAAAAGCCAGAATTGATGCTGTCACTCCAGCACCTAAAAATCAAGTTAGAACGTTCTGACAGTAACTATAGAAGGCTAGGACTTCAAATACCTCATAACAGAGCAAGCCCAGGGTCTGAAGCTCATGGCTGCCATCTAACCTGACAGCCAAAGGTCAATCGCTGCAAACCAACTCTTTAGCCAGACGTTGCTGGCTCACCCCTAGCTGCTTGGGGGATGAGATCTGACACTGGTGAGTTGAAAACTCAGCCCTGGCAGGAAGTCTGTGAGACTCTGAGCTGTGGCTCAAAGTGGTAGAGCTCTCGCCTTGAGGAAAAGGTCTTAGGACAGTACCCCCAACCTATGAGTGACATCCCCAAAGCTGACGACCCTCCCCCCCATTAACCACCCATCTATATTGTTAGATGTGAACTTGTGTGGTTTGTGACGTGTTTCTGAAAGAATGGTGATACTGATGAAAGCACCCGAATTCTAATGACAGCTTGTGGGATACAGCTATGTGATGAGCCCTTCTTGGGATGCTGGGTGCTGAGTCCTTCATGGGTTGCTGTATGCCGAGTCCTTCACAGGGTGCTATGCTATGAGCCCTTCACGGGGTGTATTCTTTCATCTGGTCCTTGTTAGAGCTCCACAAGTAAGATGATTGTGCTGATGAGAAAGTTGAAGCTCAGATATGTCCCCAAGGCAGGGCCAAATTTATGTATGTACTGAACTCTACTGACTTGTCTCCTGCAGACAATTGTTTTGGTTTAGTTTTCTCCATCATGAACATTCAACTTAGAGCCTAGGCACTGACTTTCCTCTTGGGCTCATGGCTGGTGCTCTACCTGTGAGCTAAGGACCCCTTTGCAGCAAAGTGTGTCTTTAGCTGAAGTCTGTCATCCTGCCTTCTCAGGAAGCTGAGGTTCTGGGTTCCAAACAACCCCAGACACAAAAGGTCCCACGAGAATATTATCTCCTATTCACCACTTAGAAACTTGAAGTGGAAGCTGGGCATTGGTGACTCATGCCTGTCATCCTAGCTACTCAGGATCCTGAGAGCTGAGAATCACAGTCCAAAGCCAGCCTGGGCAGGAGATTCCTTGAGATGCTTATCTCCAGTGAACCACCAGAAAGCCTGAAGGGGCACTGTATCTCAAGTGGTAGAGTGTTAGACTTGAGCACCCAGTCCCAGACTTCAACTCCTCCAACTACAAGGAGAGAAAGAAAGAAACCTGAAGTGGAGTGCTGGGAATGTGTCTTAGGGGTAGAGTGCTTTGCATGTATGAAACCCTGGGTTTGAATCCTCAGTACTACATCCCTAGAAAAAAAAAAACCTGAAGTGGTTCTGCGGCTCAAGTGGTAATGCACTATCCTTATACAGGAGAAACTCAGGTACAGAGCTGAGGTACTGAGTTCAAGCTCCAGGACTGGTGTTTGCACACACACACACACACACACACACACACACACACACACACACACACACACACAAAGATACCGTAAGTGAAGCTGTGACACTAAATGGTAAAGAAAAGAGCTTCTGCTCTGAGCTATGGTCAGCACTCTGGCCCTGTGTTCAACCCCAAAATATAAACACCCAGAGCCCAACTAAGAGAGGGCAAAGGTTTCAAAACCTGATTAGTTTCACCAGCACTAGATGACAGGAAGCATTGTGATTTTGCATAAGTGCTTAGATTTAGCAAGCATCCGGAAAACTAGGGAGGCACCTATGCCAATTAGGAATCTTTTCATTAGGTTCAGCTCACTTGTTTTCTGCCAGAAGGACCCTTGAATTAATTGTAGCAGTTTGTTTCAACACTGGAACATAGTCTAACAAAGACAGGATGAGTGCAGGGAACTTGGACTGCCCCGAGAGGCAGCACAAATGAAGGATTCCTGTCAAAACAAAGCACTAGGAGAGAGATAGCTTGGGGTACAAATAGGCCTTTTCCTCCTGGCCTTCAGAGTCTGCCCTCATCCTCATTCATTGCTCATCCTCAGTAATTGCTCCGGATGAATTGTTTGTTACACAGCTGTTCAAGAGTGAGGCCTTTTGTCTGCCTGTTTCAACAATGAGTCAGACTTCCTCCAGCAGCCTGGGGTGCACAGAAGCCCTCAGGCTACACTGGGAATAGTGAGGGGAGCCCCAGAACATGTCTTGAAAGCACTCTCTGTGCTGTGAAATCATTCCATTCAAACCTTTCTTCACAGCAACTCTAGATGGTCACTGATAGAAATACATGCATACATACACAGACACATAGAGTTACTGGCTTTATTTTTGTGGCAGGTCCTGAGGCTTGAACTGTGACCCCAGGCACTGTCCCTGAGTTCCTTTTTCTCAAGGAAGCACCGTATTGTGTCTTAACCCATGATTACCCTAGGCTGGTTTGCAGCATTTACAGATGATCCAGTCATCCTAGGACCCCAATTAAACTCCCAGCACTGGCAAAAATACATGAAACCAACAAATATGGATGAGGAAAAAACCAGCAAGTATTACACAACCGTTTTACCTTTGTTTCCTTTGCACTGTGACAACCATGGGTCTCAATGACTCAGCTTGAAAATTGTATGTGACCTTGCATGGCCAAAGGCTCACAGATTGTTGGTAAAACCTAAGCCCCACCCAGATACCTATGCCGTGAGTTCTATCCTCGGACTGCCACCTACACACAGCTGAAGATCCTAGGAAACTCATTCCTATCTATAGGAACATTAATAGAATATTTGACATGTACAAATTGAATTACTATTTATCTAGTCTTTCTAGTATAATATTGTACGCATAAATATATATCATAGATTAATTCAATTAATAACTTCTACCGTGATTAATTAATGGAGGCATAATTTTAGACCAAATAATTGGTAGTAATAGAATATATAATTGGTAGTAATAGGATATATAAAAATAAGATGTAGACATCACTTTATATAGAGTTATACACTAGATTCTACATAAATGTCTGTCTCTCTCTGTATACATTTATTTATAGATGCATATTCATATGTAAATGCACACACACTGCAATCTACATATCTATCTTTTTATATATTGGCCACTCCTAGGGCTTCATCTCAGGTCCTGAAATTTGCCTGAAAACTTCATTTGCATCAGACCGGTGTGCTAACATTGACCCATTCATGAAGTTGACCTGCTAGGTTCTGAGTTCAAATCACAGAACTGCCAAAAACTTAATCCTAGTGGAAGAAGCCAATTGTCCCACTTGTTTTCCTTATGGGTGTCAAAATTCCTGGGTCTCAGGAATGATGTATAATACATAGGCAAATTTATGTCCTATGTAATAGGATGCAAAAAATGTTATATGTGTAATCATACTCACTAAAATACATAAGAAATACATAAAAATAAAATAAAATGAATAACTACACTAACTGCAATATAAGTAAACATGTGTATGCAAATATAAATCATGTATTTAAAATGTATATGAATATTATTTTTTTGAGAGCTAAGACTTGAATTCAGGCCCTGGGAACAGGCCTGACTTTCTTGTCTTCCAGCATGGTGAGCTTCCCCTTCCCCGACAATGCTGCAGATTTTCCCAGAGTCTGAATTCAAATCCCAGGCCTGGCAGAAAAAATGGCATGAATTCCAAGCCAAAGAGCCTCATAATTTTATAAATATTTTTAATGAATTTATTTATTTATTTTTATTTTGTCAAGCACAGAGCTTGAACTCAGGTTGGGGCAACTCTGCCTCAGCTTTGATCGCTCTAGGCTGGGGTGCAACCACTGGACCCACAGCTGAACCTGGGTTCCTGGGCCCCAAAGATTTACAGGAAAAAGATAAATAAAATGACACAGATAAAAAAAAATCTGGCAACTTGCAAATGGCTGTTTTACATTTGTTTTTTTTTGCAAGGTGACCATCTTAGGTCTGAATGACATTGATGAAAAGTTCTGTAACCTGACATTGCTGAAGGATGGTGGGCTACCAGGCAAGCCATAGGTCAACACGGCAACATAGGCCCTGTGGTCGAGGCCCGGTCCTGACCCCTACCAAAGGTGGGAGATCCTAAGAGTCTCATTCCTATTCATAGGAATACTGATGGAAGATTATGAATGTCAAGATTAAATTAGTTGTTCCTGAATGATACTACTATAAAAGTAGTGATTTTAGGAGGCTGATTGATTTTAATGAATATTTTGAAACATTAAAAGAATACTATTAATTACATGGATGCAATAGTTTTGTGACAGTGGTTGATTAAATTAATAATTCATTAAGAATGAACACAATAATACAAATTACATGGGGGCATAATAAATACCCAAGAATTGTTAAAAATGTAGTCTATATAACTGAAGAATATATAAACATCTCTGGTACTCTATAAATATCTATATTTATTTGTGTACTACCATCCGCATGTCAAGCTGTCTTATTTTGTCAACCCCTGGGGCTGGATCTCAGGTGCTGGTAACTGCTTGTCAGCTCCATATGGCCCAGGTTGCTAGCACTCACAAAAATTGAATCGTGGAGTAAGAAGCACTGGTGACACATGTTTTCCTTTTCTGTGAGCATCTGGGTGTCAGATATGAAGTTTCATACATAGGCAAATCTATATCCCATGTAATAAATGTAATAAATATTCCATGTGTAATACCAGTCAATAAAATAAATGGTAAATAAATGAGTAAAACAACAAATAAAATGCATAACTTCACTAAGCACAATATGAGGTTAACATATGGGGCTCAGTCTCATCGGCTGGGAACTGCCTAGCAGCTGAATTGGCTAGAGGCTGCTGTGCTGACAGTCACTCATTCATGAGCTGAGCCTTCTAGGCCCTGAGTTTAGATCCCAGCCCTGCCAAAAATGCAATCTTGGAGTAAGAAGCCAAGAGTGAAACATATTTTCCTTTTCTATGAAATTGCTCCGTGTCAGGTAGGATATATAATTCGTATGCAAATCTATATACTATATAATAGGATGTCATAAAGGTAAAAATGTCATAGGTGGAAAAATGGTCACTACAATAAATGAAAAACAGATTGAATTAATAGCGAATCATTCTGGGATAATATTAGACAAAATAATTATAGGACGTGGATTAAGTTTAATTAATATATTATTAAGCATTAACAGAATGAAAAGTAAATGGAGACATAGTTAAATACCTAATAATTGGTAGTAAAACATGATGCATAAATTAATTATAAATAGAGGTCTCATTCTATAAAATATGTAATTATATGTACGGATGTATGTACATATATGATAAACAATAACAGTAAATTGAGTAATAATTAATGTTTTATTAATTGTTCAACTGGGATATATAATTAAATGGAGACATCATTTAATACCTAACATTGGTAGTACTATTAACTATAATTTAATAATATGCATAAATCTCTCTCTATTTTTTTTGGGTCCAGTCGTGGGCCTGAAGTCTGGGCCTGGGCTCTGTCCCTCAGCTCTTCAGCTCAAGGCTAGCACTCTACCACTTGAGCCACAGCACCACTTCTGGCTTTTTTTTTCTGCTTATGTGTTGCTGAGGAATTGAACTCAGGTCCTCATGCTTGCAAGGGAAGCGCTCTATCACTGAGCCACCTTCCCAGCCCACATCTTTCTTTTTGTATATATAATATTTATATACAGCAATCTCTATTTATACCTCATGCACTCCTGGGACTCGATGGTTGAGTGCCCGCCTAGTAAGCAGGAAGCCCTGGCTTCCATTCCTCAGTACCATATAAAAAGAAAAACCAGAAGTTCTGCTTTCTTTCAATCAATTGTGTACTAGCCTGGAGCACAAACGCTTGGGGAGAGTGGCTAAGCCCTTACTAAAGGCCCAGGACTGCCACCAAAAAAGGTAGACTGTTCTAACTGCAACTATAGAAGGTCAAGACTTCAAATACTTCATCACAGAGCAAGCTAGGAGTCTGACAGCTGCCACCTAACCTAACTTATCCAGATGTAAATCACTGCAACCCAGCTCCAACGAACCAGATGCTGCTGGCTTACCTCAGTCATTCTAGCAGCTCACAGGCTTTAAAACCCAGCCCTAGCAGGAAGTCTGTGAGACTCTTCCAAGTGGTAGAGCTGTAGCCTTGAGCAAATGTTATTAGAACAGTATCCCTACATTTCAGTTCAAGCCCCATGGGTAACCTCCCCTGAAAAAAAAAAACTCCACTAAACCATTAGATGTGAACTTGTGTGGTTTGTGAAATGTTCCTCAAAGAATGGTGATACTGAAGAAAACACGTTGATTCTAATGACAGCTTGTGGAATACAGCTATGTGCTGAGTCCTTCACAGGTTGCAGTGTGCTGAGTCCTGAATTGGGTTCTGGGTGCTGTGTCTTTCACATGATGCTGTGTATTGAGTCCTTCAAACAGTGTCATGTGCTATGTCCTTCACAGGGTGCATTCTTTCATCTGGTCCTTGTAAGAGCTCCACAACTGAGATACTTACACAGATAAAAATATTGAGGCTCAGATATATCTCCATGGAAGGAACAAAATTAAATATAACTGAAGACTAGTGAGTTGTCTCCTGCAGACCATTGTTTTGTTTGTTTGTTTTTTCAGTCATGAACCTTGATCTCAGGACCTAGATTTTGACCCTTACCTCTTGGGCTCAAGGCTAGCACTCCACCAGGTGGAGCCAAGGATCCCCTTGCAGCAGACTACCATGGCCTAGGGGTCGATAGATGAGGTTTGTCATCTTGCCTTCTCAGCAAGCTGAGATCTGAGGATCTGAGTTCTAAATTATCCCAGACACAAAAAGTCCCATGAGACTATTATCTCCAATTCACCACTAAGAAACATTAAGTGGAAGCTTGATGCTTGCAGCTCATGACTATCATCCTAGGTTCTCAGGAGGATGAGAACTAAGGATCATTGTTCAAAGCTACCCTGGGCAGGAATGTCTTTGAGACACTTAGCTCCAATGGACCACCAGAAAACCTGAAGTGGTGCTGCGGCTCATGTGATAGAGCACAAGACTTGAGCTGAAAAGCTCAGGGACAGCACCCAGTCCCAGACTTCAACTCCTACAACCAACAACATCAAAAATAAAAACCCAAAACCAGAAACAATCTAACAAACCTGAAGTACAGGGCTGGGAATGTGCCTTAAGGGTAGAGTGCTTTGCATATATGAAACCCTGGGCTTGATTACTCAGGACAACATCACTAGAAAAAGCATGAAGTGGTTCTGTGGCTCAAGTGAGAGAAGGCTATCCTTGTACAAGAGAAATTAGGTACAGTGCTGAGTTCAAGCTCCACGACTGTATGCACGCACACACATGGACATACACACACAGACACACAGACGCACACAGACACACACACACACATAGACCAGAAGTGAAGCTGTGACACAAAATGGTAAAGCACTGGACTTCTCCACTGAACTTATGGTCAGCACCAAGGCCCTGTTTTCAACCCCCAAACCTAGCCATCCAAGGCCCAATTAAGAGAGGTCAAAGGTTTCAGAACCTGATGATCTTCACCAGCCCTAGATGACAGGAAGCTTTGTGATATCTAACATGTGCTTGGATTTCTCAAGCTTCCAGAAAACCAAGGAGAGGTATCATAGGCCCATTATCGCTGGCAATGAAACATTTCATTAAGTTCAATGCCCTAGTTGTCTGTAAGAAGGACTTCTGAATTATATTGAGCACTGTATCTGAGCACTGGAATATAGTCTCACAGAGGCAGGATAAGTGCAGGGAACTTGGCCTGCCATGGGAGGTGGCACAAATGAAGGCTTCTTGTCAAAACAGAGCACTGGGAAGAGAGATAGCTTGGAGTACAAAGAGGCCTTTTTCTCCTGGCCTTCAGAGCACACACACACGCATCCTCACTAATTGGCCCAGATGTGGAGTTGTTGTTACAAAGCTGTACAGGACTGAGGCCTTTTGTCTGCCTGTCCAGACAATGAGAGAGACTTCAGTCCAGCCCACATCTGGGCTTTTCTGTGATCTTTTTTTTTATTTTAATTTTTATTTTTTGTGACCATACTGTACAGAGGGGTTACAATTACATGGGCAATATAATGAGTACATTTCTTATCAAGCATTGCAGCCTCCTCCTTTGTTTACCCTTCACATCCCTTCCCAGCCTCCCTCCTCCCAATTCTCCCCCCCCCCCCATGCACCAAACTTGTAAAGTTCATTTTCGACATGACAACTTGTACTTCTCATTGTTGCAACGGGTCCACCTGTATCCTTAAACAACTTAGAAATAACAGTGTCATGGACTTTCCAATACTGGCTGGATTCAAACTAAGATTCTCTACATCTCAGCCTCCTCAGAGCTGAGATTACAGTCAGCAGCCACTGTCACTTCCCTTTCTTTCCTTCTTCATTTTTTACTCTGGACAAGCTGACTTCTTAACAGGGTCATTCCATTGGTTTGAATTTATAAGTAAACTACCCAATGTTCTTTATAGCTGCTTTCTCTGAGAATGATTTTCTCTCCTCATCTTCTCCTCTTGTCACAGGTTTGCAGCCAAAAGTGAGAAATGAGTGTTCCAGGATTTGGGAGCCAATGTCCACAGGACATGCCAGTTCGGTCACTTAGCATTGAGCTGCAGTAAATTTACTGTCTCAGGATGAGTGGATCGAAAGCTGGAATGATCCTCATGCAGTCTGCAGTGCTCCTTTTGCCTGTAAAATGAACTAATAATTATGAGTGTTTCCAACCTTAAGTATCTAGAACACACTAGAAGCATATTCTAGTTTCTGTTTTTCTCTAGTACCTCTCGAGATTTAGACTAAAGGTTTGTGTGGAGCGGTTCCTTGGCGAATCCCTGAGGAAAGTTGCTTGAATCCTCCTCAGGAGATAGCTGTCCAAAGTCAGCCTGAGCAGGAGGTCTGTGAGCCTCTTTTCTCCAATAAACCACCAGAAAACCAGAAGTGAAGCAGTGGCCCAGAGGGTAGAGCTCCAGCTTTGAGAGAGAAAGCCAAGCAGGAGATACTGGCCAGAGCAGGCAGTAAGGCCTGGGAGGCGATTATGTCCAATTTTTGTCGACCAGATGGCTGGAAGTGGAGCTGTGGTGGTGGTAGAGCTTCAGCCTTGAGTAACACAACTCAGAATTGCATAGGGTCCTGAGTTTAAGCCCTGGGATGACCACAAAAAAAATTCAAAGAGAGAAGGCTAAGTTATGTATCAGTGCCTTACCTACTTATGTGTGTATTACCTCCTTGATTACACACAGACCATATGCAATGCTTCTGCTTTTATTTACTGATTTATTTTTCAGAGATGCCTGTTTCACATACTGCATCATAATCTTCATTTCAGGCCCATCACTTTTCTCTTCCAGGGTTCCAGGCCTGTGTCCTTATATGATACACACTTAGGCTCTCAGCAGGGTTTATTTACATTTTATTATTATGAGGCCAACACAGGAACAATCACAAATCAAGCAGGGAAAGACAAGATCAGGTTTCTTAGAAGTAACCAGTATTCAGAAAAATTAACTTGGGGACAAAAAAATGGCAGCCTACTTATGTAAAAATTACCATTAAGAAAAAGATGAGGGGGTTGGGAATGTGGATTAGAGAGAGAGTGATTGCCTAGCATGCAAGAAGCCCTGGGTTCAATTCCTCAGTAGCACATACACAGAAAAAGCCAGAATTGGTGCCGTGGCTCAAGTAGTAGACTGCTAGAGACAGTGCCCAGGCCTTGAGTTCAACCAAGAACTGGCAAAGAGATAGATAGGTAGGTAGGTAGTTGGGTGGGTAGATAGATGGATAGATAGATAGATAGATTAGATAGATAGATAGATAGATAGATAGATAGATAGATAGATAGATAGATAGATAGATAGATAGATAGATAGATAGATAGATAGATAGATAGATAGATAGATAGATAGATAGATAGATAGATAGATAGATAGATAGATAGATAGATAGATAGATAGATAGATAGATAGATAGATACAAAGATGATACATGAATCTGGTCGTGGATGTCAGGAGGGAAGAAGGGAACAATTAGCAGTCATGAGGCCTTCTGCAGTATGCCAGGATACCAGCATCGCATTCATATAACCACAGAGCAGGAAGACTGTCTCTCTCCCACTTTTCAGGCAGCTGAGGGTCCCAGAGCCAAGAGGGAAGACCCAGGTTCTAACTTAAGTGCTTGGAGAGAGAAGAGAAATGGCCTTGCCTCTCCTTGGACTAGGGATTAGCATTAATGATGTGCAGAATGAAGGAAGGAGAATGGACTCACCGAGGTAGAAGAAGGGCCTTCAAATCTGGCAGATGAAGAGTGAAAAACCCACTCCTTAAAACCAGAGATCAGGGTTTTCAACTCTGTTCCTCCCCTTCCCCCCCCCCACACTCACACACTAAACTGGCTCTCTATTGGTAACCTAAAGATAGCTTGAGGCTCCCTTCACCTGAGGGAGGAAGGTTAATCAGTCATTGTGTGAAGAGGCTGAGAAAAGCCTGACCCTGGTGTAACTCTAACAAATGTTTGAAGTTCTCCTCGCCCCACCCACCCCCGTTGCTGGTTGTGTCTGGAATGAATGGTTTTGCAGCTCACTTTCCTGTTGAGTGTGTACATTCTGCTTCCTAATCCTGCAGGCCTTGGTCTCTCACCTAGCCTGGCTTTTGCAACTATTTTCTGTCCTTCAAATACAGTGTTACAATGGAGTTCTTCCTGCTAACAGGGCTAGGGCTTGGATCCTGAGAACATTTGAACCCAGGATGGGTCAATAATGTTTCTTTCCTGCTTCTATAGCTTGAGAACTCTAAGAACAATTAGAGTGCAAGTAACTTCTCATCACCAAGGGAAACCCAGGAAGCTCTTGAATATCTGACCTTTCAGAAGTGGAAGTCAGAGTGTCATAGACTTTCCTACTCTGGCTGGCTTCACCCTGTGATCTTGAGACCTAAGCTAGGGAGATGGGCGTTAGCTACTAATTCTCTGCTAGGTTCAGAACTGTAATGACATTGTAAGTACAAGTCACAAAGGGTTTGGGAAGCATATTAACTCTTTCAACATTGGACCTTTCAGAACCCTGTAGGACACAAGGTTATAATGCTAGAATCTCAGAGGCTGGGCATATGGATCTACTAAACTTGAACCTTGAGCTCTGACTCCAATTCTCGTATACATTAGCATTCATTTTCCAGAGAATGTTCTCTTAATTAGCAAATAGGAAAAGTACTTTAATTAACCCTCACTTTTTTCCAGTTGTGTGTCTTGAACTCAAGCCTGGGCACTGTCCCTGAGCTCTTCAGTTCAAAGCAAACAGTACCACTTGAACCACAGTGTCTTTTGGTGATTCATTGAAGATGAGTCTAACTGGCTTTCCTTGCTTAGCCTTTCTTTGAATTGTGGTCTTCAGCGCTCAGTCTCCTGAGAAGCTAGTTTTCCAGGTGTGAGCCACCAGCATCTGACCTATTATTTTTGAAAGTCCTGGGGCTTGATCTTAGGGCCTGGGCACTCTCTCTGAACTTCTTTTTCTCAAGACTAGAGCTCTACCACTTGAGCCACTCCACAGCTTCTGGGTTTTTCTGAGTATGTAGCACCGAGGATTCAAACCATGGCATTCATGCATGCTGAGCGAGCTCCTTATCACTAAGTCACATTTCTTGCCCCACCCTTACAATTTTATCCCTCAACTTGCCTATCCTCAAGAAAAGGCCTCTGATCATAAATCATCTAAAGAAATCCCTATAGGAAGGTGTCCAAAGATAAAGAAGACAAAGCTCATCTGTGGGAGAGACTCTACAACATGTGAAGACTGTGACAAATGCTTCCATTTAATTATGTATCATGTTCCAACACTTAATAAAGTATAAATGAAAATGAGTCAATGTCCTAAATTATTGTGAATCATTTTATAATAGATGTAAAACATGTACTAAATATTATGTGTATAATAATACTAAATACAATAAACAATAAATAAAGGAATAAAATAAAAAATAAAATACAAAATCAATAATAAAAATAATAATATGTAATAAACATGCATATGTAAGTATATATCATATATTACACATGTATAGAAATATTTTTTTCCATTGCAGGTCGTTCATTTGGGCCCTCAGAACTCTAGCCTGAATTTGTTTTCCTCAAAGACAGTAAGATTCACCTTCACCCATGGTGCAAAAGAGTTACCTGGAAGGTGAGATCAAATCACAGCAATTACAGAAATACTGGCCCCAGTTCCAAGACAGTGGCTTAATTTTTTAAATGAAAGCAGTTTTGTTCATTCAGTTCTATACAGAACATTTAAAAAAAGCAGTGTAGAATTTTGTACAGCTTTTGACATCCTTACCTTATCCCCAAAGTGCTTCTCTGAGCACTACATTGTTTCTTTTTTGTACATTTTTATTGCAAAAATGTTGTACAGAGGGATCACAGTTACATGAGCAAGGTAATGAGTTCATTTCCTATTGAGCATTGTTGCCTCCTCTTTTGTTTTCTCCCTACCATCCCTTCCCTCCCATCTCCACAACTACTCCCCCTGCTGAGCTCAGTCACTTTTTTTTTATTTTTGGCTTGGCACAGGATTTGAACTCAAGTAGTGGCAACTCTGCACCTTCCCTCACATTGCTACAGATTTACCAAGACCCTGAGTTCAAATCCCAGGCTAAGGAAGGAAACTGGCAGAAATTCCAAACCAGAGAGCTTTATTTCTTTTTAATTTAGTTAAATAATTAATTAATTTTTTTTTATTCTTTCTTTTGCCAACCACACGTCTTGAACTCAGTTCGTGGCAACTCTGACTCAGCTTCCATCACCCTAGGCTCTGGTGCAGTCTCTGGACCCATAGCCGATCCTGGGATCCTAGGCCCTGAGGGTTTGCAGGAAGAATAAAAAGTAGGATACCACAAAAAGTGGCAAGCTTCAGAGGGCTGGGGTACTATGTCTTTTTCTTTGCACAGTGGGTCTGAATGACAAGGCTGCAAAGTGGACATGACCTGCCATTGCTCATACATGCAAGGCAAGCACTCCACCACTGAGCCACTTTCTATTTTCTCATTCCTAGAAGAAGCTGCACATAAAAACAACACTGATCTTCATTTTCAGTCTGTACCTTTGAATACGGAGGAACATCTTTCCTCTGCTCTCCATCAATTACCTGCTTTCCAGTTAGAATGACTTGGAATAATAAAAATGGAAAAAGAGAAAATAAATCATCATGAAAATAAACAGATGCAGAAAATTCACTGTATTTTTCTCACAAGTTCAACCATTATAAACTATTGGGGAAATACAGGGACACCTTATTCTCACTGGCACTGAAAGTCTCTAGTTAGGCAATTCTGATGAAGATAAGGAACAAAATGAAAAAGTGAGGAATCGTATCAATTGCAAGAAAAAAAAATGGAGTAGGATCCAAGCAAATTTCTTCTTTGGGCTGCTGAAAATAATCGGCTTACTAGAGTGTGGTGACTACTTTCCATAAAGGCCACTCATGTGAATACTAGGGATGACAATGAATATACCCCTCTTCATCGGGAAGCCTACAGTGGACACTTAGATATTGTCCATGAGTTGGTGCCTCAAGCAGCAGATATTCATGCAAAAATTGTTAATGGCTGGACACCCCTGCGCAGTGGTTACTCGTGAAATAATACCAGTGTGGCGTCTTTCTTACTTCATCATGATGCAGATACCAATGCCCAAACTAAATGCCTCTTGACTCCCTTGCATCTTGCTGCTGGGAATATAGATAGCAAAGATACACTGGATCGCCTTCTGTTGAACCATTATATCAAACCAGGTCTGAAGAACAACTTGGAAGAAACTGCCTTTGATATTACCAAAAGGATAAGTATGTATCACTACCTCTTTGAAGTTGTGGAAGGCTGTACAAATTGTTCTATTCAGTTGTAATGGTTTGGTTGTTTCTTTTCTCTTTTTTTTTCTTTTTTTTTTTTTTTGTTGAGTTTTATTATTTTATTGTGAAAACACCATACAGAGGGGTTAAAATTACATGGGCAAGGTAATGAATACATTTCTTATCAAGCATTGTTGCCTCCTCCTTTATTTCCCCTTCCCATACCTTCTCAACTCCCCCCACTCCCCTCCCCCCTCATTACTCCTCCTCCCTGGCCAAAGTCGTAAAGTTCGTTTTTCTACATGACGTCTTGTACATCTCATTGTTGTAATGGGTCAACCTGTATCCCTATTTAAACAATTTGTTTTTTCCCTTCCCCTCCACAAATCATACCAACATCAAATACAATGAAAGCAGGGATTATACGGTGGGAGAGGGACATACAAAGCAACAAAGAAATCATCTTATAAATATGTTAGAAACAATCACAAGAAAGAAAAAAATACATTTGAATCCTTATCTTGGGGTTCATTTCACCTAACATCAACTTATCTGACCATTTCTGCTTGTCTCAGACATATACTAGTTACAAATAAGGGAAACTATGGGATCTATGTTTCTTGGGGCCTGGCTTACTTCAATATAATTTTTTCCAAGTCTTTCCATTTCCTAACAAATTGGGCACTGACATTCTTTCTGAGGGAGGAATAAAATTCCATTCCATAGAATTCTATTTTCTTAATCCATTCATCTACTTAGGGGCATCAAACAAGACCATACAAAAGCTACCAAAACAACTATGTTTATTGCAGCATTATTTAGCATAGCTAAGATATCAGTTACGCTTCTTAAACATCAAAATGCCAGTCCACTCTTTGTGTCCATACAAAATATTTTCAGAATTCAAATAACAGCAATATCTTACTGTAAAAATTCCGTGGAATTTTTCCAAGTGAATTGCCTGACTTTGATGTCAAATGTATTTGAGTTGTTTGTGTACATCTACAATGATTTCTGCAGAGTTTGTGATTTTTTAATCAGAAATAATTTGATCTTATCTGTTGAAATGAGTAGTACAGAAACTAAAGATATTTCTGCTTCTTGTCTGAAAAAAGTATATTTTAAAATATTCTATATTCTGTGTTTGCATAATATCCATAATCTATTTCATTCTTTCCTAGATATACTTTACATTCAACATTGTTTTATAATATATATATTCATTAATAAATGTGTCCTTTCAGATTGTATTTCATATAGAAAATTTAAGATTATTTTTTTTCTAGGTTCTTTTTTTTTTTTTTTTTTTTGGTCCAGTCGTGGGCCTGAACTCTGGGCCTGGACGCTGTCCCTCAGCTCTTCAGATCAAGGCTAGCGCTCTACAACTTGAGCCACAGCACCACTTCCGTTTTTTTTTTTCTTTTTGCTTATGTGGTGCTGAGGAATCAAACCCAGGGCCTCAAGCATGCAAGGCAAGCGCTCTACCACTGAGCCACCTTCCCAGCCCCTTTTTCTAGGTTCTTATAGTAGTATATTTTTTTTGGATAAAATGACAATGTTAACTAATTTCAAAAGTTTTGTAAAGGTTATTCCATGTAAAGGCCTTTCTAAGGTGAAGATTTAATACACTGATGTCAAACCAATGTTTAATTCTAACACTTGCATATATTGTTACACTTGTAATTTTGTAATCAACTTTTAAATAACTGTTTTTCATTTCTGCAACTGAAGAATGAAAAATATGGAATACTTCACGAATTTTCATATTATCCTTGTGCAAGTGTCATGTTAATCTCTGTATTGTTGTAATTTGGGTATACGTGCTGCTGAAGCATGTAGTATCCTCTAAATTTAAGTAGTTAATGATGCAATCTTTATATAGGCTTATATCCTTGGGTGCCTATTTGTAGCAAGGAAACTTTATTGTTCCTAACAATACTATTGATCTTATTTCCCTAAAATAATGTGTATAGTGGGAAAAAAATTATATTGTTCAGTCGATTGCTCACATTTGCATTTTTTGTCAATGACAATTTTAAGTCTTTTTCATTTTAGATTTGATCATACTTTGAAGCACTTATAGCTAGGTCCTAAGGTGATGACTTTTTCAAGTACTTATTTACGTAAATGAGTTAGCTTTGTGGAGCTAATAGATTCAAAGTAACCCTTGCTTAAGAGCTACTTCTAAACTTCTGCAGCTGAAATTTTCCCAAATGAGGTCTTACTGGCACAAATGTCTACCCTTTATCCTTCTTCCACGTAGGAACATACCAACCAGAATATCCTACCCTGACAGCATAGTTTGTCTTACTAGAACAAAACTAATCTTAGTTACAAGGGATCATAGAGAGATGAACAGTTCAGACAGAACTGTTCAGACTAGAAGGTATTTTATCAAAATTTAAGTGTTTATTATACCTACCATTTCAAAAGTAGCTAACGCCAAGGTGAAAAAATTCTTCATATGCGTGATTTCCTGATGTCTGGCCTGTCTACCTTCCAACCAGGCAGGAACTTACACTACTTCCTTTCTATCACCAAATATTTCCATAGCTCCAGGAGAAGTCCATGTTTCTCCTCATTATTAGGCCTTAAATTGGTAATGTTTTAATCACAGTGTTTCCTCTTGCCTCCAGGCTTTAAATCTACAAATGGTAAAGCTTTAGGTCTAACTCTACCTAACACTGAGGTACAGATAATGCAATAATACTTTAAAACAGAGTTGTCTTTGATACCCTAACCACAACAGAACAATGCAAAACATGTGCCCTTTTTATTATATTACATATAGTTATATATTTTATATTTATATGTGCTGATCTCATATTTCACACAGTGAAACTTAGTAGAATTAATTGATAATTTGACAAATAAATTGATAATTATTTATTCCAATAAAGAGAATTGGAATATAAATAATTAGGTTTAGAATACATACTAGAATATAAAAAGTATCAATGTAATGTCTTCACTATAAACTTGTGATACCTTCTAAGTGTTCTTGTTCTTCTGAATTCACATGGAAAAAAATGTTGTTTTCCTCTAATCTATAAGGGATTTTACTCTGCTGCTCTGTTTATTGTTTTAACTCACTGGTTCCAAAATGTTTTTCTCCATATTTCTGAAGCATTCCTATTGATTATACCCAAATTTTTCTGATATGATGTATAAAAGATATTATTCTTCTGCAAGATGTATGGGTCCTAGGATCCTATGTCCCAGTTACCTGCATCATCAGATAACACGGTCAAGACTTCTCAACTAGGCCCAGGCAACATGCCAACAGAAAGTAATTGAAGAGTCATGTCAATTTCTCATTTCCTATAATATTTCAGGGCCCCAATTCCTTGAGAAACAGGAATTAGCAGTAAGCAATAGTGAAATGCTAGTCAACTTAAAATGAAGGATGAGATCACAAAATCTAAGAGAAAGTACTGCAATTCAAACTTTCAATTTACAGATGACCAGCCCATATGAGATAACAAAATCACAAAGTGTCACAAGATTATTTTTAATACCCCTCCCCTAATGATTAATGAAAGATTTCAGTCCAGCATAAGTGGGCCAGCAAAATAGCTCCTGGAAGGATAGATCCACAATTGGTCTATTAAGGCCAGGAAAACTTGACTTAGAAGTCAAATGTAATTCAGAAAAAAACATTAATTGAGAAGATCCTTAGTGCTTAATAACACCGTGAGATGTACAAGTTGTCATGTCGAAAACAAACTTTACAACTTTGGTGCTGGGGGCGGGGTGGGGGGGGGGGAGGGGGGGAGGATCAGGTCGGGGGGCAGGGGGAGGATGCCAAGGGATGGGAAGGGGAAACAAAGGAGGAGGCAACAATGCTTGATAAGAAATGTACTCATTACCTTGCCCATGTAATTTTAACCCCTCTGAACAGTATTTTCACAATTAAAAAAAACACTGGTACTTCAGTAAACTTGATTCTGTGGTATAAAAATGTTGTCATTCTCAAAATATTTAATCTCCTGAAAGTGTATTCTTTCTCTTTTTTTTTTTTTTACATTTCTTTTTTTTGGGGGGGGGGGATCTGGTTGTGGGGCCTGAACTCTGGGCCTGGGCGCTGTCCCTCAGCTCTTCAGCTCAAGGCTAGAGCTCTACCACTTGAGCCACAGCACCACTTCCGGCTTTTTTTCATTTTGCTTATGTGGTGCTGAGGAATCGAACCCAGGCCCTCAGGCATGCAAGGCAAGTGCTCTAACACTGAGCCATCTTCCCAGCCCCCACTGTATTCTTTTTCAAATAATCTTTGAAAAATCAAATTCGCAAACCAGGCGCTAGTGGCTCACGCATGTAATCCTAAATACTCACGAGGCTGAGATCTGAGGATCACGGTTCAAAGCCAGCCAGGGCAGGAAAGTCCGTTAGACTCTTATCTCCAATAAACCACTCGAATATCAGAAGTGGCACTGTGGCTCAAGTGGTAGAGTGTTCGCCTTGAGCTCAAGAGCGCAGGGACAGTGCCCAAGCCCAGAGTTCAAGCCCCACGACCTTCTAAAAAAAATTCACATTCACCAAAATAACATTTGACAAATAGATGATACTTAGTGGCAATAGAGTTACAATAGAGTTGATTTGTTTACCCAGCACTAATGCCAATCAGGTTCAACCATTCATTAAACTGTAGAAATAGTGCCACCCACCATTTGTGTTGGTCATTAGATGCCTTCCAAAATTTGTTAAATATATCAGCCTCCCATATTTCAAACCCAAACGTTAGCTAATAAAGTAAATTTCATCATTTAATAAGGTACATTTTAAAAAGTCACAAATAGTTGCCTTATAATATGTTATTTTATGTTTTCCTTATCTGTCTAACATAGTAAGTCTTGAATATGGGTACTCATCAGAGATATGACAAACATAAAATCTGTCTTCTATTTCTATCATATTCCTCTATAATAGTACATTTTAATTTTCTTTTTTCAAAACTTAAATGTAGTAGAAAATATTATCCCATGTAAAATTAAATGATCACACCCATTGTACAAATCCATTTATAAAAATTGGTAGTTTGGAATACATTCTAAACCATTTTTAAACTTTCTTGTTGACTAAAGATTAATCTTCCAAATGGATGAGAATTAAATCATGTCTAAGTGCTTCAGACCTCCAGTCTTGCAAATTATTATTGCAGATGAATGAATTATGGAAATATAAGCTGACATAAGTTCAAGTATATGCAGGATTGAAACTCCATGGAATGTATATAAACCTTTCAAACTTTTAACAGACAGTTTAACAGAATGACTATCAGGAAGTTGAAACCAGAATGGAATAATAGTAAATACATAGAATGAATGAAAAATAGAACAAGGGGCAAGTTCAGCTAGAATATCAATGTACACATGTGATAAAGAAAGTGGTTAATCTGAAATAAATCTTGGAGAAGGAGTTGGTTGACAATGATGGAAGGAGTGAATCTGATCCAGGAGCATTGGACAATTAGATGGACATATTTAATTGTAACACACTTGCACAACCATTTGAAATTCAGTGAAAAAACACACAAAAATTACAACCAAACAGCAATCTCTAGAAAGTATGAATATGACCTCTCAAAATTTTAAGCAGTTAATGAAGGGCAGTCTTGGGAAAAGCAAACAAACCTATTAAAAGAGGGCATTTGAGGTAGGGGAGAAATTTGAACAGATTTATATAGATTGTTTCAGGTTATAAATCAACTATATCTGCTTCAAATGTTATCTTCCTTCTGTGAGTTCTCTCTGACTGAACTGGATACTCCAGTCCTGAGCCACACTTGATATCTTGTGAAGATAGAATGGAAGAGAAAAATATCAAGAACCCATTACTCCGCTAGAGAGAAAACAATCCTCTAAGTTTTCTTTCATCTCTCTTCACTACTCTTTCTTCATACTTTTAAGTCAATTGATTTTGAGTTATATATTTCCTTCTTTGTTCTGGAAAAGTAATTGGTGAAAGTAATTCACTAAATATTATTTGCCATTTTTTATCATGCTGTTTACTTGTTCAAGGGAGACCATTAAACTTCACACCTGCATTTGGTTGCCATAAAAACCCAACATTGATGTTAATCAGGACAAACTCTAATGTAAAACTTTGTCTCCAAAAAAACCAGTCCAAGAAACTGTGATCACAAATATTTGGATATCCATTTTTCTTTTTTCTTTTACCTTGAAAGTCTTCTTGTGTCGGGCTGGGAAGGTGGCTCAGTGGTGGAGCGCTTGCCTTGCATGCCTGAGGCCCTGAGTTTGATTCCTCAGCACCACATAAGCAAAAAGAAAAAAGCTGAAAGTGGTGCTGTGGCTCAAGTGGTAGAGCACTAGCCTTGAGCTGAAGAGCTGAGGGACAGCGCCCAAGCCCAGAGTTCAGGTCCCACGAACAGACCCCCGCCGAAAAGAAAAAAGAAAAAAAAGAAAGTCTTCTTGTGTCTAAAGTGCTAACAAACATAAGTACTCCACCACTTTTTGGTTCAATCACTTCTAACCTCAAAGATATATTTTGCTAACAAGATGCTTAGAGGAAACCGCAGAATACTCCACTTTTATCTTCTCTTAAGACTCTCCTTAGATACTATATCAGGAACAGTGAAGTTATTCTTTGCAAAATTATTTCAATAGATTATTTTTCCCTTAGTCTTGCATTTGCTCAACAAGATGTATGGAAGAGAATAAAGTTAAATCACCCATACCTTGGATAACAGTGTCTGTTACAAAGGACAATGCTTCTATGTTCTCCTTCTATGTCCTCCTCTTAGCTCTTGCCTGATTTCCAATTAATCACAGCTTCTTGACTTCAAGTCTAGAGAAGCTGAAGGACTATAAGGCCTCCCCCACTGCTACATCTTCATGGTTTCTCCTTTAAAACTCTTTGAAGTTGCCTCCTTTGGATGTGGGATTTATTTTCATGTTTTCATTCAATCAGTTCTGCATTGTAGTGAGCCAAATAAGCTCTGTAAAATCACTTTAGGTAGCAAAAATATTACAATCTATGTCAAAAGTTTTGGCCTCCCTCCACTGCTGAAGCCAATTTGCTTAGCTAGGGCTTCTAAGAACACTGATTTCTGACCTTTTCCATGTGCTCAATTTTTTTCTGAACCCAAAACTTTTTGGCTTATGTAATAAGCTATCTCATGTTAATAAGGATATTATATTTGTGAGCCATTTAGAAATGTGAAATCACTGGTTTGAAGTATCCAATCAGATTTTTTTTCTGTGTTTCAGTGCTTCACATGCAAAGACATTGCGGAAAGTATTACAAACAGAAAAGTGTAAACCCAATACCTTTTTTCATTGTGGAGGACACTTTCTCCCTAAATATTTTGACCCAAATTATCTTTTTCAGAGAATTACTGTTTGGTAATTAAAGGTCAATTCACAAATTTTGATGTCTTTTTTTAAAGAAATTTGAATTAAATTGCATTATAACCTTGTTTCACACAGTGAATATATTTCCTGGGTAAGGACAATTTTCAAGGGAAGCTACAGGATTTACAGCAAGGTTTCTGAGGTTTGTTTGTTTAGTGTGAAAATGAGCCATCTTCACTCACATTGCTCCCTCTCCACTAAGTCTCCATGTATTTCTTTGCATGAAAGCCTATTTTCTCAGGCAATTTTAAATGTTCTTAATAGGCTACGTTGTTAAAAAGTTTGAACAATTAAAATATACATGTCATAATTTTAAAACTCTTTTGAAATTCCTTTATCAGAATCGCGAATTCATCAATCCTAATTCCACCTTTACCATCAAAAACTGTTAACATGTTGTTTTCACGATGTAGTGTCCATGCAACTATTATTTTCCAGTGGCTTCGTTATGCAAATATATGACCACATAAGCTGATACTGAACAAAATGAACTCCAAGATATGGAATCAGAGATTTTTATTTGTGGTTGTTGTTTTTTATTTTTTTATTTATTTTTTTTAATTTAATTTAATTTTATTTGTGAACATACTGTACAGAGGAGTTACAGTTACATGGGCAGGATAATGTGTACATTTCTTACCAAGCATTGCAGCCTCCTCCTTTGTTTACCCTTCACATCCCTTCCCAGCCTCGTTGTTGTTTTTTTATGTATTATGTGATTTCCATTTTCTTTGGTTTTCCCCCGTTGGTTTATCCCTTGCTGTATTTGATTTTGGTACCTTGTGTATTTTGTATACATTTACCTTAATTAGGGAAGGGAAAAGGAACATCACAATGGTGACACAAATGACAAAGGGCAAAACAATGCATTAGCAATACTCACAAGACAATATGTTGGGAATATACATTACAACTTGTGAGGGGTACTGAGGTGAAGGAAAACTGTGAGAAAAGTGAAGGAGGGGGTAACAAGTTTGAAAAGTTATGTATTCACTACCTAACAATTACTGTAACCCGACTGTACATCATTTTGACAATAAAATTAAATTTAAAAAATAAGCTGCGTAAAATAAAATTTCACTGGATTGGTATAGTTAATATTATTTTTTATGTAGTAAAATTTTAAAAATCAATACTATTTTGCATCTAATTTGACTTAATAACCCTTTCTTTATCAAAAGGTCGTCAACTTGAGTGTTATCCAACTAGACAATATTCTCACAATATACTTGCATATTTTGGAAAAAATAAATTTAGCACTTTCACACACATAAAATCGAAAACAGTTTAATTCTATGGAAACCCATAACTTTTAAAATTAAATAAGTTGTTGGGACAGAATATATGTGTTCTTCAAAATTCCTATGACTAATAACTACTCATTTTCAAATTCTAAACATTCCATACCTGAGAGATTCAAAACAGTACTTGTTTTCATGTTATATAATTCTGCAATAGATGCAGTTTCCAATGGGGTGTTACAGATTGAGAAGTCAACAGAAAAATAGCCACATTCTGCTACAGGATAAAACTATGAAGCATCTGTAATAAGTCTTCAAGAGTAAGCAATCCCAAGCTTTATGCCATAAAGTCATCCTAGCCCAACAGTTTCCAACTTGAAAGGTGCACCTTAAAATTCCCTTAATTCACATCATGAATAGCATATCTCTACTGTGAAAAAATACTACACCTCTGGTATTGTGATGCCCTCCTAATTCTGCAAAGAACACCACAATAAACTCAGTTGCATCACTTTTCCCCCAGTGGTATTCTTGAGATCAGAACACTTGCAAATATTATTTATATTTATACTTTTTTAACTATCATAGATATTCAGGATACTAAGATCAGAAGATTATGGTTCAAAACCCATCCAGGCAGGAAGGTCCCTTAGAACCTTATCTCCAATAAACTTCTCAGAAAAAGCCAGACACAAGTGGCACTGAGGTTGAAATGGTAGGGCAGGAGCCTTGAGCTCAGAGACAGTGTCCAGGCCCAGAGTTCAACCCCTAGGTCAAACCAATAAAGCAAAAACAAAAATTGGGCTGAGAAGGTGGCTCAGTGGTAGAGAGCTTGCCTTGCATGCATGAGGGCCTGGGGTCGATTCCTCAGCACCACATTAGCAAAAAGAAAAATAGCCGGAAGTGGCGCTGTGGCTCAAGTGGTAGGGCACTACCCTTGAGCTGGAGAGCTGAGGGACAGTACCCAGGACCAGAGTTCAGGCCTCACGACCAGACCCCCCCACAAAAATAAAATAAAAGTGAACCCAAACCTAGCATTTGTCTCATTGTATACAGAGGCACATAATTAAGGAAATTGCTTCCTGTGTAACATATAGGTAGAAGAAAGAAGATGTCACACAATTATTCTCTTCATACCATGTTATACCAAACCCTCAAAAAATGCTTTTTCTAAATTTATAAATTAATATCATCCATTTGTTGGCAACTCTGTCTAGATTATTCACATTATCATTTTATACATGAACTGTTGGAATTATCTATTAACTAAGTTCTAATTATAACTCTCTTGAAAGAATTTCTAGGCAAATAGAATGCCAGAATCATTTGTGAATTTGTCAGTTAAAACCTCTACTTAAAAAGAATTTTGTAGTATCCTATAGAATATGGAATTACAAAAAAAAACCAAACTATTTATTTTGAATCTAAATTCTAATTTTGCAAGGTCCACAAAGTCCTACATTAGACAAACTGTGCTATTTCTCCAGGCTTAAGTTTTGTAAACCTTCATCATTTCTTTGGCATCCAACAGAATGAAACTTACTTACTTTTTCAAATTTTGGATGGGAATCATGAGCTATTTTGCATCTAAGAAGGTTCTGTAATTAAGAGAGCATTTAAAACACAACTGAGGATTATATATCAGTTGCATTTCAATAGGAAACTTGACTTCTCAAAACATAATGACAAAATTAGCCCAAACTTCGAACTTTGTATTCCTTTCTTGTAACTTGGTTTGTTTTATTGAGACAAAATTATACTACCTGGTCCAGGGAAGGTATCACTATGTAATTCCACTCTCTAATCTCCTGTCTTAGTCTGAGTGCTAGAATTCCAGGCTTGTATCACATTGCCCTGCCATATTTTGTTGGTTTATTTAATCTAGAAACACACTAGCAATTCTGAACTTCTCTGATGATCTTATCCATTGACTGCTCAGACTGTTTATGTACAATTTTGAAAGATGTTCTAACATTTGACACAGGATATGAACATTTTCAGATGCACATGCAGGGGTCTCTGATTCATTCCTTCATGGATCCGATCCCTTTAATAATGATTACTTGACTTTCTTATTATCTCTGGTCCCTACCTATCTAATAGTCTCAAACTTTTTTGAAGAAAGTTCACTTGAGGACTTTTTAATATTAAAATTTATCACTTGATTCTAGTTTTACTCAGGACATATTTTCTATTGCTTTCTAACTTTTCTACATATTCTGAGAGTTGTTTCATTTGTGTATTCATGTGTGCATATATAAGTACCTCTGTGTGTATGCGTATGCTTGTATGTGTGTATGCAAAAGCCTCAAACTCTTATTCAACAATTTGCTCATGAGTGGTATTCCAGCACTTGAACTGCTCTTCCAATGCAGCTTTGGCTGGTTAATTATAGATAGTGTCTCAAAGACTGTTCTGCCCAGGCTGGATGCAAACTGAACTTCCCAGACTCCTTTACATTCTTAAGTTTTATTTTTCCAGGAGTATCAACTTTTTAAACTACAAACATTTTTGTGAGTGTGAAGTCTAACCTGTAGCCCAGATTTTTAACTCAAAATTCATATAAAGATAGATGAACATACACATTAAATATGCTGAATGTACACTGTTAGAAATGTGATCTTAAGCTGGGTGGTGGTGAGATCTGAGGATTGAAGTTCAAAGCCAGCCCAGGTAGGAAAGTCCCGGAGACTCTTTTCTCTAATTAACTACAAGAAAAATGGAAGTGGCACTATGGCTCAAGGGGTAGAGCACTAGCCTTGAGCTGAATAGCAGAGGGACAGCACCCAGGGTTCAAGTGCCACGACCAACAGCAAAAAAAAAAAAAATATATATATATATATATATATATATATATACATATATATATATATTCCTATATATATAGGAAATCTTATATAAATATATATATTTATATACATATTATATTTACATATAAATATATATATAGGAAATAAGAAGAAATATGATCTTTGCCTCCATGTTCATTGCTAGTATAATCCCTGCTCTTTCAAGATGGACTTTTCTCCAGTTAAGTCCATTCTCTTATATCTGACTTGCATGGAACCAGAATCATTCTTCTATTCTACTTTTTACAAATTTGCATGATGGAAGTGTGATTTAGAAAGGGAGTGGCCTCATACTTCATGTTCCACTTAGGAGAAATGCTTTCTCTATATCACTTCTGTAAATCTACGTACTGAACTTGGCTTCATTGTTTCAATGTTGTCTTATTTGTAGAGTCTTCTATATTGTATTGAACCCTTAAACACAGAACTTCTTTTTCTCCTATTATTGCTATTGTTTGTCTTACTGGTAACTCTTGTACATTTGGAAAATAATGCACAGCACATACACTCACAAAAAAATGATCTGAGAACCTTCTTCCCATTTAAAATTCACCTTAATTTACAGAGCACTTATGATGTTTGAACTCAATGTACTCATGGATAATGTATTTATAAGCAATTTAAATTTCATATTTTCTCTTTACCAAGTTGTCTCTGAAAAATTGCTACATGATGTCCAAAGGTGTCCTTGTGCTATTTCAGTGAAGCCAGCAAACATTCCTTATACCTAAGCAGCACCATAAATTGTTACGGGAATTGTAACTATTACTGAAGGTGGAACCTGATCCCAGGAGAGGAATTGAACGTAGAGGTATGACAAAGTTCAAATTAATTTGTGCTTTCCTTTTTACTGTACAAGAAAAGGATCCAAGGATTGAGGGAAACTCTATCCCTGACTTTTCAAGTGTGTATTTTACTCATATAAAGCTTGTTTGTAAACTTCTGGTCGAGAGTATTACAAAAGGAAATAATGTGCCATTTGAGGGCCAGCGTAGAACAAAATGAAATAACATTGTTTTAAAAGTGTTCTACTGCAAAGAAAAAAAGACATGGAGATTTTAAAGTGCTCTATGGATGGATATTTCACTCCTGAGATGATTCTCTTGTTGCAGGATTTAGTTATCCATTCCTTTAGTGTGGTCCTGAGTTCTCCATAGCAATAAGGATTCCACAAAAGCAGGATCCAGTGAGTATAATCAGCAAAAGCAGTCTCTTCTCAGACCAGTTCTCCTTTAAGGAGGGTCCCAAAGAAATACCTGTTTGTTTGTTTGTTTGTTTTTCTTGGTTTGGTTGTTAGTTCAGTTTGTGCTGGTTCTGGGGCTTGATCCCAGAGGCTGGACCATGTCCCTGAATAGATGTCTTTCCTGTCCACTTGCCCCCAAAGCTAGTACTTTACTGCTTGAGCCAAACCCCCACTTCTGGACTTTTTGGTGGTTAATTAGAGATGAGAGCTTGACAGACTCTCCTGCCTGGGTTTACTTTGAACTGAGATAGTAAGAAAGCCAAGTGATGGGCTGAAAAGGTCGCTCAGGAGTAGAGTGCTTGCCTTGAATGCATGAGGCCCTGGGTTCGATTCCTCAGCACCACAAGAGCAGAAAAAGCTGGATGTGGTGCTGTGTCTCAAGTGGTAGAGCACTAGCCTTGAGCTGAAGAGCTTAGGGACAGTGCCCAGGCCCAGAATTCAGGCACCATGACTGGCAAAAAAAAAAAAAAAAGCCAAGTGTCATCAACTGTATCAAGTCTTCTGTTTCCAACCAAGAAATACTAAATGAAGTTTATTATAAAGCTAATATTTGACAATTTTTAAAAGAAGAGAATATGTCCAGCCAAGAATCCATAACTTAAATAACTCAGCAAAAGTAAGTGCACTGCATTATTTTTTTATTTTTTTTTCTGCTTTGGAAGATTACTATTGACCTTGTCCTTCCTTTTGGGGAAACTTAAAGTCATATTTGCACTTTTTGTTGGTCGTGGGGCTTGAACTCTGATCCTTGGTGCTGTCCCTCAGCTATTCAGCTCAAGCTCAGTGCTCTACCACTTTAGCTGTGTCACCACTTCTGGGGTTCTGGTTGTTAATTGAAGATGAGTCTCATGGACTTTGCAGAGCAGGCTGGCTTTGAACCACAATCCTGTGGTCTCAACCTCCTGATTAGCTAGGATTATAGGCTTAAGCCACCAGGATCCAGCTCATATTTCCATTTAGTGCACTTAATGACACTATGTAGACAAAGAATGGAAATTTGAATCAAATGATGACATGGCAGCTTTCAGAAAAATTGAGGTAGCAATAAATAAGTCCTCCTATTCCATTTTGTTACATTAATGACTCATGAGCTATGGGACCCTTACATTAGCAACCTCTTGCCATCTGTGTAGGTGTATTTAGTATCAGGGAAGACTGTGATTTTTAGAAAGCAAAAGAGATCAGGTATGGAAAAACAGCATAGGAGGAGATACATTTTTCACACAGAGATTAAGAACTAGCCTAAGAGATTTAGAATGCTAAAGGCAATGAAAAATAAGCCTGGTTGATAACTAGTTCTTCAATAACCAAAAATGGTTCCCTAGAATTGTTTCTGGTATGCATTAGTTACTATCATTTGTTCCTTCCATCTAGAGTTATTCCTTCTCTTGTCCCAACTGATAATTTGCCTCTGCCTTTTTGGTGCCATGACTGACCAAAAAGATTTCCAAATCTCACTTAGACTATCCTTCTCATTGTGATTAGCAGTGACCACTCAAAAGCCTGGAATCTTTGAATTTCCAGAATTAATCTTCACCTGACATCTAAGCACATTCCTAGCATTAATTGCTGTGACCTAATGAACAAAACTTTTTTTTCAACACAGTATCCTAATATAGGTAAAGTACATGAATTAAGGAATATTGTCAGGTATTAGTATGGAAGGAGCAATATATATTCCAAGTATGGATTATTTATTTTGCATTTACTAACTAAATTTTTTAATGTTTTTGGGGTTTTTTTTTTTTGCCAGTGCTATAGTCCTGGGCTTAAACTCAGGGCTAGGGAATTATTCCTGGGCTTTTTCTTTCTCTCATGGCTAGCACTCTACCACTTGAGGCACAGCACCACTTCCAGTGTTTCTTTTTCTGTTTATGTGGTACTGAAGAATTGAACTCAGGTTTTCATGCATGGCAGGCAATCACTGTACCATGAAGCCACATTCCCAGAGCTCTAAATGACTTTCTTAAGATGGTATTATATTTCCATTCCATAATTATGTATCATAATTTTGGCCAGTTGCTAGAAAAGGACATAGAAAACAATACTAAGTCCAATAAGGCTGGATGGACAATAAGGCTGGACGGTCTAGCTAGGGCACAGAGGGGCTTACCTCATGGGGCTGGTTCAACAGGCTGAGTGAGACAGTTCCTGACCCACAGCCCACCTCCAGAATGAGAGGGTCACCTTGGGTTCCAGCCACATGGGGACACTGGGCCACCTCTTCAGCACCCATTCAACCAGAGAGAAAGAGAGAGAGAGAAAGAAAGCCATAATTACAATTAAGCTGGGTGCTGGTGGCTCAGGACTATAATCCTAACTAAGAGGCTGAGATATGATGAACATGGTTCATAGCCAGCCCAGGCAGGAAGATCCATGAGACTCTTATCTCCAAAGAACCACCAGAAAACTGGAAGTGACACTGTGGCTCAAGTGGTAGAGTGCTAGTCTTGAGCTGAGGAGCTCGAAGACAGCACCCAGGCCCAGAGTTCAAGCCCCATGACTGACAAGAAGTGGACTTCCCACCACAAGAAGTGTACTGCATACCACTCATTCTCTTAGGGACCATGGCAGAGAAGTCAGTCTGAGCTTTCTGTCAACTGGAGGTCATGAGTTGGTCACCTGTCTTCGCCGTGCCTCATTTTCCCCAGCTACAAAACTGAACACAGTGAAGGATCTCCTTCCTCATGGGAATAGGATAAGGATGAAAGAGAATCATGTTTTGTTTCATAATCTCGTACATGTCACACGACTAGTAACAGGCCCCATCTGAGCCCTTTCCCAGTTATCTTCCTGTCGTATGCTCCCAGAATTGCCAAGAACCATATCTGACAGCCGGTCTCTCTGTGCCAGGCCCTGCTCCTGAGATCCCCCTGTATTGAGCCCTTGTTTCCTCACAACTGTCCCAGGAGGAGACTGAGGTACAATGGTGGAGGCCCAACCCAGAACTTTATGGCTGCTGTAAGCTAAGTTTGGGACAATCATCTAAATCGATGACTGAGCATGGTGCTATATGTCTACCATACCAACTAAGGAGGACCAGGCCTCGTGGCGCACGCCTGTCACAGATAGGAGGACCATGATCCAGCCCAGCCTGAGCACATATTGAGTGAGTCTCTGTCTTGGAAATGCCCAAGACAGAAAGGCTTGGCTACCGCGGTAGAAGACCTGACTGGCAAGCCTAAGGCATTGAGTTCAAACCCTAATACACCAAAAAGAACGAGAGTCCCGGTGCCAGAGGCTCATGCGTATAATCCTAGCTACTCAGGAGGCTGAGATATGAAGATCACAGCAAAAGATTTAAAATAGGTTTGTCCTCACCGATCAGAAGTCAAGATGAGAAAACCCGGAGTCTGACATATACTGGTGCACTCCATACCAGTAGGGCTCACCTCCTTACTAAGTGCTGGCCATGCTCTCTGTCCCCCTGGGAAGCCAACCCCTGTGGGCCCCATACCCAGGTCCTCCCAAGCTCCAGCTGCCACTAACCAGGCCCAAAGGAGTAGACAGCTCGAAGGCACAGAGGTCCCTTGGTCTTATAATTTAATGTTGCTGAGTCCGCTTCCAGGCCCCCAGACCTCAGCCACAGAGCCCATGCATCCCCCAAATGTATCAGGCACAAGTTATCAAAGGACCCAGCCTCCTTATTACAACCCACTTCTACACACACACACACACACACACACACACACACAAATCCAGACCAGTGACAGAAGACTCGTCCATGCAGCACCTGCAATTTTCCAAATGATCACTCACCTGAGCACAGTCAGGTTATACAAGGAGGAAGATGATATCTCTCTCTCTCCCTCTCTCTCTCTCATGCACACACACAGACACAGACACACACACACACACACACACACACACACACACAGAGTCTCAGAGCAGTGCCTCTCCAGGGTTTGTTGGTTCCTCATCTGGTACAATGTACAAGCTAGAGCATGGGGGTTCCCTTGGAGGAATCAGGAGCTCCCAACCAAGGAGAGCACCACTCTAATGATGCAGCACCACCCTGCCTATCCCTTTCTCCAAGGCCAGAGCCTTGACTCCCCATTCACCAAAACCCTAGGCCAGGACACTGGGTGAAGGAGTCCCGAGACAAGTGGCTCCTCAGAGCCAGGAGAGGAAACAAGCAGGGGGTCATGGTGACCCCAGAAGGGTGTCTGACCCGAGGTGGGGGCAGTGTTGGGGAAAAGGATGGGGTCCTAAAGGCTACATACATGGACTTACTCCCTACTTCCAGCCTACATGCTTCTGGGCCTATGGGAGATTCTTGGGAAGGACAAGGAGACCAGATGGACTGAGAGCACCAGCAGAAGCTGGCAGAGCTGGGAAATGTGATCACGCTGTGAGAACTGTTGACAGTTGGGAGGAGGGGACAGGCTAGGTGTATGTGTATGTGTGTTTGGAGGGGGTGCTTCTCCCAGATATTCACATTCTGCTCTGACCCCCAGCACTCTCACTTCCCTACTGGGCTCTTCTGGGACCTCTCTTCAGGTGAAAGGGTGATGGAGCACAGAGGACAAGGGCTCATACAGCAAGAGAGACATATCTTCTGAATCCAACACCCCCAGCCCCAGAAAAAAGGAAAAGACCCAAGAAGGCAGGTGTGGAGGTGCTGCTCCCCACCTCTGACTAAAGCCACCAGGTTCCCACAAGGAAGAGGAAGGGTGCAGATGTGTGGCTATGTGGCTCCCACTGCTACAGGCCAGGGGCTCTGTGGTGCCCCCTCCTCACCCATCCCTGCATCTCCCTGTTTCCTGGGACACTGGCAGCTAAGGATGGGGGTGGGATCCCCTGGTCAACACCCACTCCCACCCCTACCCCTGGGGCACATTTGTGGCAGAGACCTGGCCAGACTGCAGGGCATGGGGGAGCCGGAGGTCCAGTCAGGTGGGGGGGGTCCCGTGGTGTGGGGGTCACAGGTTATGGGCTCTGGAGGAGGCCACTCACATGTTCTGCTGGGAGAAGCTGTTGGAGGCAGCTCCCACTGGGTTCCAGCAGCGAAGGCAGTAGCATGGCAAATACTTAGGCCTGGAGCAGAGACAAGGGTCCTGGACCAGATTGGGGCCACAAGCCTGCCTATGGCGTGCCATCACCTGAGGACTCCAAGAGGTGCCATGGGTCCAAGCAAGCAGTGCTAGGTTTGGAATGCAATGCCGCGTGGAATGCTGAAGGGGACCGGGGCGTGGGCAGGTGCATGGCAGGGCTGAGCCTGGCCTTTCCTCCTACGGTTTGAGTCTCTTGATCACCACTCAGCCACCTCTACCTTCCTCAACTGTTGGTAGTGGTGTCAACCAACAGAGGAATCCCAGTGCTATCAGGCAGGATGGAATGTGGGTGTGACCACCATTCTTATATCCCATTGGTCAGAAAGAACCATGAAAGAATGGTGTAGCTGGAATCCTGTGATGCAAGCAGAATGGGCAGAGTGAAGACAGTGGCTCCCCCAGCCCCTTTCCCAGGGAACTCTGTCCAATTCAGTTGGGGACAAGAGGATGACCAACTTTAGATTGTTGTGTATGTTTGTTTGTTGCCAGTCCTGGACCTTAAACTCAGGATCTGGGCACACTCTGTAAGCTACTTTTGCTCAAGACTAGCCCTCTACCACTGGAGCCCACACAGCTCTACTTCTGATTTTGTTGGCATTGAAGTTGGACAGGGATCTCAAGGACTTTCCTGCCTAGGGTGACTTTGACCATGATCCTCCTATCACAGCCTTGTAAGTATCAAGGAGGACTGCTGAGAGCCACTGGTGCCTGCCTAATCATTGGTCTTGCTGATGATCTGGCACAGACCTGTGAGTTCCCTATCCTCGGGTTGAAGTGGTGGGAGCTGGAGCCCACAGTTGGAATCCTGGTCCTGCCACCTCCAAATGGCAGAAGAACCTAAGAAACTCATTCTTATCCATAAGATTACAAATGGAATGTGATCAATGTCAAGATTGAATGAGTAGTTCTTGAATGATTCTAGGATCAAATTATACACAATTATATCCTAGGACACTGATCGATTTTAGTTAATACTTCATTAAGCATTTAAACAATCATATTCATTAAATGGAGGCAGAATGAAATACCTAAGAATTGGACCTCACATAGTATAAAGGTGCAATTTTTTTCTGCCAGGATTGGGATTTGTACTCATTGTCTGGGTAACTCTGTTGCACTGTGTGGGAAGGGGAAGCCTGCCTCCTTGAAGTCAGGAAATTCAAGTCTGTTCCTTAGGCCTGAATTGGATCCCCAGCACTAAAAAACATCTTATTCATGTACATTTTAAATATATGAGTTATATTCATATACATATGTTCACTCCATATTGCACTCAGTATAGTTATTCTTTCTTGTTTTTTCTTGTATTGACCATTTATTTTATTGACTATTATGACCCATAGAACATTGATTACATTGATTACATAGGATTATAGGTCTGCATATGTATTCCACTTTATACCTGACACCCAGGACTTTCAAAGAAAAGGAAAAAAAATGTGTCAGCATCAGTTTCTTATTCCACGATTAATTGTTTGGGAGTGCTGGCATCTGAACTCATGGCCTACAAGGCCAAATTCATGAATGGGTGAGTGTCAACACGCCATCCTGGAGCAAATTGAGCTGACAGGCAGTTCCCAGGACCTGACATCGAGCCCCAGAGGTTGACAAAATATGAACAGATTGACATACAGATGATAGGACACTAATAAATATATGTTTCTCGAGTGCCACAGATGTCTATCCATTATTCAGTTATATAGACTACATTCCTACAAATTCTGGGGTAATTATTATGCCTCCATGTAATTAATGTTATTATTTTCATCCTTAATAAAGTATTAATGAAATCAGTGTCCTGAAATTATTGAGTTCCTGTAAGTAACAGTATTCTTTTAATGTTTCATAAATATTAAATAAAATCAATCAGCTTCCTGAAATCATCTTGTCTAATTTTATAGGAGAATCATTCACGATCAACTCATTCAACCGTGACATTGATAACATTCCTATGGATGGGAATGAGTCTCTTAGTATCTCCTGCCATTGGTAGGTGTCAGGTCAGGGATTTGAAATCAGGGCCTATGTTGCCACGTGGTCCTATGGCTTCCCCGATAGTCCACCAGCCTTCAGCAATGCAAGGTAAAATACCCTTTGCAACAGTGTCATTTAGACCCAGTAGGGTCACCTCACAAAGGAAGAAAACTTAAAAAGGCCATCTTGCCACATTTTTCCTATGATTTTTTTTCCCTTCAAGGCCTAGGGATCTAGGATCCCAGAATCATCTGTGGGTCCAGTGGCTGCACCTCAGCCTAAGGTGATCGAAGCTGAAGCAGAGTTGCCATGACCCGAGTTCAAGCCCCGCTCTGGGAAAAAATAAAATAAAATAAATTTAGCTCCCTGGCTTGCAATTCCCATCATTTATTCTGCCACGTTTTGGATTTGAACTCAGGGTCTGGGTAAATCTGCAGTGGATGAAGGGGAAGCTCACCGTACTTGAAGATAAGAACTTCAGGCCTGTTCACTCGGCCTGAATTCAAGCCCCAGCCTTTGAAAACATGTTATTTATATAAAGATAGGCTTTGTACTTACCTATAGATGTTCAGTTCATACAAGTTTGGTGTGGTTGTTCCTTGTATTTATTGTTGTATTCATTTATTTACCATTGATTTTACTGTCTATGATGACACCCATTCCATTTATTACATTAATGACATCCTATCACATAGCATCTAGATTTGTAGACGTGCTCTCCATCATGCCTGACACCCAGGACTCTCAGAGAAAAGGAAAACAAGTTTCACACTCAGCTTCTTACTCCATGATCCAATTGTTGGTAGTGCTGGAATCTGAACTCAGGGCCTAGCAGGGCTAATTGGCAAATAGGTCAATGTGAACACACCATCCTGTGAGCAACTAAGGAGGAAGGCCATTCCCAGGATATGACATTGATCCCCAGGGAGGGCCACAATATTTATAAATTCATTGTGTAAACGTAGGATCTATATTTACATATATGTGTGGACAGCATCTCTGTTCGGTATACTTATTTTGTGTCTTATCCATGGAGGTATTGTGTATTTTACTGAGTATGGTAACAGATATAACAGTGTTTACATGGATGACAACCTATTACCATGTCTATAGGGTTTCTTATGCGTTCTCCATCCTTGTTGAGACCCAGGACATTTGCAAGACAGGAAAATAGGTGAATCGATTGTCTTCTCACATCAGGATTCATATTTTCGCTGTGTTGGGATTTGAACTCAGAGCCTAGCAGGCCCAATTGAGGAAAGGGTCAAGGTGAGGACACAGGTCTGTGAGCAATGCAGGAGATAGGCCATTCCTAGGACCTGACATCAAGTGCCAGGGAGGGCCAGATAGTCATAAATTCATAATCTAAACATAGGATCTATATTTACATACATGTGTGGGCAGCATCTTGCATTCAGTGCACTTCTCCTTATTTTGTTCCTAATTCATGGAGGTATAGTGTATTTTATTGGTGACAGGTATAACTGTGCTGACATGGATGACAGCCTGTTCCCATGGTTATAGGTTTGCCTATGCATTCATTCTCCATCCTAGTTGAGACCCAGGACTTTCACAGGAGAGGAAAACATTTGCAACGACTGGCTTCTGACAGCAGGATGAAACTTTTGTCAGTGCTGGGATGTGAATTCAGGTCTGAGTAGCTCTGCTGAACTGTGGTGGAAGGGGAAGTTCACCATCCTTGAAGATTAGAATGTCAGGCCAGGTCCCGGGCGTGATTTGAAGCCCCAGCACTGGACAAAATAACAAGCCCATCTTTTTAAAACATAGGATTTATCTTTACCTACAGATGTGTTATGCAACTTGTATTCAGTGTAGTTATTCTTTTTATTTTGTGTCTTTTTCATGGATGTATTGTATGTTTTATTGAGTATAATGACAGATATAACTGTGCTGATATAGATGTCAACCTATTCCCATGGCTATAAAATTGCCTATATAGTATTCTCCATCTGCGCTGAGACCCAGGACTTTCACAGGACAGGAAAACCGATGGATCAATTGGCTTCTCACATCAGAGTGAAGCTTTTGGCAGTGCTGGGATTTGAACTCAAGGCTTAGCAGACCCAATTGGTGAATGGGACATGGTAAGCACACAAGCCTGTGAGCCACTAAGGAGCTTGGCCGTTCCCAGGACCTGAGATCGAGCCCCCCATGGTGAGGGCCAATATAGTTATAAATTCCCAATTTAAACAGAGGACCTCTATTTCCATACATAGGTGGGCAGTACCCACTCAGTACTTGCATTCTGAGTAGTCATTCTCATTATTTTGCCTTATTCATTGATGTGGTGTGTATTTTCTTGAGTATAGAATGACAAATATAACTGTGTTGACCTGGAAGACAATCTATTCACATAAGTAGAGAGTTGCCTATGCATTCTCCATCCTAGCTGAGACCCAGAACATGCACAGCACAGAAAAAAAAAAAGGTGCAAAGACTGGCTTCTCACATCAGGGTGAATTTTTGGCAGTGCTGGGATTTGAACTTGGGGCCTAGGAGGCCCAACTGGCCAATGGGTCCACGTGTGTACTCCAGCCTGTGAGCCATGAAGGAGCTGGGCCATTCCCAGGAACTGAAATCGAGCCCCAGGGAGGCCACAATAGACATCAATGCATCATTGAAACATGGGATGTATATTCATATCTGTGTGTGGACTGCATCGATCATTTAATGTAGTTATTCTCTCTATTTTGTATGCTATTCATGGATGTAGTGTGTATTTTCTTGAGTATATGATGACAGGTATAACTGTGCTGACATGGATGACAACCAATTCCCATGGCCACAGGGTGATCCATTCGTCCTCCATCCTAGCTGAGACCCAGAACTTGCACAGGAAAGGAAAACAGGTGCAACGATTGGCTTCTGACATCAGGATGATTCTTTTGGCAGTGCTGGGGTCTGAACTCAGGGCCTAGCAGGCCCAAGAGGTGAATGGGTCCACGTGAGCATACCAGCCTGTGAGCCACACTAAGGAGCTAAGCCATTCTCAGGACCTGAGATTGAGCCTCCAGGTGGGGGGTAGCAGGAGGGTACACAACAGTCATCCATTCATAAGCTGAAGGTAGTATGCAAATAAGTACATATTTGTATAGAGTAGGAGAGATGGCCACCTGTGATGGAATCAAATCTACTGTGTGACTACCGATTCTTGGATCTTTCCTGATGCCTCCATTTCAAAACTGATGATTATTGTCATGCTTCATTAAATCTTCATTGCAGATAAGCAATACCCCATGATTCTTGCCTATCATTTCCTACTTCCATCACGCATGAACTACTGATTCAAAGATGACATCAATGGCATTCCATGACTCTTCCTAGGTCCATAAACTAATATCTTGGGATCTCCCTCCATACCGTTTTAGTATGGTGGCTGAATTCAAGCCTCAGGCCTGGAAAACATACTCCTTATATACATTTTAAAGATAGCACTTATACTTCCATACAGATGTTCAGTCCATATCGTGTTTGGTGTGGTAGGGTTTATACTTCTATATAGATGTTCAGTCTATACCATGTTTTTATTTATTTATTTTTTATTTTTTTTGTGAACATACTGTACAGAGGGGTTACAATTACATGGGCAAGATAATGAGTACATTTCTTATCAAACATTGCAGCCTCCTCCATTGTTTACCCTTCACATCCCTCCCTACCCTACCCCCATTCCCCCATCCAATTCTCCCCCCTCCCCCGCCCCCCCGAAACAAAGTTATAAAGTTCGTTTTCGACATGACAACTTGTACTTCTCATTGTTGCAACGGGTCCACCTGTATCCTTAAATGACTTGTTTTTCCCCATCTCCTCCACAAATTATACCGACATCAAATATAGTGAAAGCAGGGGTTATACTGTGTGTGTGTGGGGGGGGGATATAATGCAACAAAGAAATAAGCCAAGCCCAAAGAAACATAGGTCCCATGGTTTCCCTTATTTGCAATATCTAGTATATGTATGAGTCAAGCAGAAAAGTTCAGATAATGTGATGTTAGGAAAATGAACCCATACCTTGTTTTGTGTGATTATTCATTTTATTTCTTGTTTTATTCATTTATTTACCATTTATTTTATTGACTCTGATGACACCTATACCATTTATTATATTGTTTATATCCTATCACATAGCATCTAGATTTTTAGATGTGTTATCCATCATGCCTGAAACACAGGGCTCTCCCAGAAAAAGAAAACATGTGTCACACTCGGCTTCTTAATTCAAGATTAAATTTTCACAGTGCTAGGATATGAATTCAGGGCCTAGCAGGCCCAATTCATGAGTGGGTTAGTGTGAGCCTGGCAGCCTCTAGCCAATGAAGCTGTCATGTGGTTCCCAGATGCTGAGATTGAGCCCCAGGTTTGGCCAAAACAGTGATACATGGATAGGCAGACGGTGATAGACAAATAAATATATATTGGTAAAAAGTGCCAGAGCCGACTATGTATTATTGAATAACATCTACTACTTTCCTACCAACTCTTAGGTATTTACTATACTTCCATTGAAGGAATATTATTCTTTTCATGCTTAATAACTATTAATTAAGATCAATCAGCATCCTAGGATTCTTGCATCCAATTTTAGACTAAACCAATGCACGAACTATTCTTTCTATCAGTATCCTATGCATAGGAACGAGTCTCTTGGGATCTCCGCCACTGGTAGGTGTCAGGACAGGGATTTGAACCTGGGGCCTATGTTGACAGGTGGGCCTATGCCTTCCCTGATAGCCTGCCAGCCTTCAGCAATGGCAGGTCAGGTCCACTTTGCAGCTGTGTCATTCAGAACCAGTAGGGTCACCCGCAAAGAAAAAAATTATAACCTCCCGCCAACCCTCTGCAGCTCACTACTTTTGGTGCTGTTCCACTTTTTTTTTCTTCCTGCAAGCCCTCTTGGCTTGGAATCCCAGGATTGTCTATGGGTCCAGAGGCTGCAGACCAGCCTAGGGATATCAAAGCTTACGAAGTGTTGCCATGATCTTAGTTCAAGACCCGTGGTTGGCAAAAAAAGAACAAACAAATAAATAAATAAATAAATAAATAATTTCTTTATTTAACTAAATTAAAAAAATAAACCTCCCTGATTTGGAATTTCTGCTAGTTTTATTTCCTATCCTGGGATTTGAACTCACGGTCTTGGTAAATCCATACCAATGTGAGGGAAGGTGCAGAGTCGCCTACTTTAGTTCAAACTACTTTAGTTCAAACCCCGTGCCAAGCCAAAATTTAAAAAATTAAGTCACTGATCTTGGCAGGGGGAGGTAGTTGTGGAGATGGGAGGGGAGGGTAGTAGGGAGAAAACAAAGGAAGAGACAACAACGCTCAATAGGAAATGTACTCATTACTTTGCTCATATAACTGTAACCCACTGTACATCATTTTTACAATAAACATCATACAGAAAATAAACAATGTAGTGCTCAAAGAAGCACTTTAGGGGTAAGGGAAATATGTCTGAATAGCTGTATAAAATTCTACACTGCTTTTTTTTAAATGTTCAGTATGGAACTGAATAAACATAACTGCTTTCATCAAAAAAATTGTCAGTCTTGGAAATGGGGCCAGTATTTCTGCCATTGCTGGGATTTGATCTCACATTCCAGGTAGCTCTTTTGCACCATGGGTAAAGGCAAAGTTTACTGTCCTTGAGGAAAACAAATTCAGGCTAGAGTTCCCAAGGCCTGCAGTAAGGCCCTGCAATGGAAAAATATTTATGATATATACTTACATATGTATGTTTATTACATATTATGATTATTATCATTGTTTTTTATTTATTTTATTTTTATTTTATTCATTTATTCATTGTTTAATGTATTTAGTATTATTACATACATAATATTTATTACATTTTGTACATCTATTATAAAATTATACACAATAATGTAGGACATTGAGTCATTTTTCATTAATACTTTATTAAGTGTTGAAACATGATACATAATTAAATGGAGGCATTTGTCACAGTCATCACATGTTTAGAGTCTATCCCAAGTATGAGCTTTGTCTTATTCATCTTTTGACAGCTTCCTACAGGGATTTCATTAGATGATTTATACTCAGAGACTTTTTCTTGAGGATAGGCAAGTTGAGGGATAAAATAGTAAGAGTGAAGCTGGGAATGTGGCTTATAGGTAGAGAGCTTTCTCAGCATGCATGAATGCCAGGGTTTAAATCCTCAGTGCCACATACTCAGAAAAAGCCAGAAGCTGTGGAATGGCTCAAGTGGTAGAGTGCTAGCCTTGAGAAAAAGAAGCTCAGAGACAGCACGGTACCTACGTTCAAGCCCCAGAACTGGCAAAAACAATAGGCCAGATGCCGGTGGCTCACACCTACAACCCTAGCTAATCAGGAGGCTGTGACCTCAAGGCCACAGTTCAAAGACAGCCTAGGCAAGGAAAGCCTGTTAGACTCTTACCTCCAATGAACCACCAAAAGACCCCACGTGGAGCTGTGACTCAAGTGGTAGAGTGTTCACCTTGAGCTGAAAGGCTTAGGGACAGTGCCCAGGCTTGAGTTCGAGACACATACCTGGAAAAAAAGTGAGGGTTAATCAAAGTACTTTTCCTATTTGTTAATTATGAGAACATTTTCTGGAAAATGAATGCTGGTGTACACCAGAATTGGAGTCAGAGCCCAATGTTCAAGTATAGCAGATCCATATGCTCAGGCTCTCTCATTATAACTTTGTGTGCTACAGGGTTCTGAAAGGTCCAATGTTGAAAGGGTTAATATGCTCCCCAAACCCTTTATGATGAGCAGTTGACTTGTATTTTCAATATCATTACAATTCTGAACTTAGCAGAGCAACAGAAGCTCATGCTTGTCACCCTTGCTTAGGAGTCTGAGGTCTGAGGATCACAGAGTGAAGACAGCCAGGGCAGGAATATCTATGAGGCTTTGACTTCCACTTCACCACAGACAAAGCCGAAAGGGACTCATGTGGCAGAGCACTAGCCTTGAGTCAAAGGAGTCCAGGGACAGAGCCTAGATCCACAATTCAAGCCCAAAGACCTGCAAAACATTTAAAGCAAAGGACAGAAAAAGAGGGAAAAAGCCAGTAACTCCCTTTGGGTTTGATCAATCTATTTCTATCTTGGAAGCTCCTGAGGAGCTAGCAGGACAAGCACCAAAGAAGGACATGGACTAGGAAAGCAGGCCAAGTTCAAGGTTCAAGTGTAGCAGATCCATCTGCCCAGCCACTCACATGAAGATTGTAATCATCTTGTGTCCTCCAGTGGGGTTCCAAAAGGTCACATGTTCAAGAATTCCTGGGTTTCCCTTGGTGATGAGAAGTTACTTGCACTCTAAATGTTCTTAGAGTTCTCAAGCTATAGAAGCAGGAAAGAAACATCATTGACCCATCCTGGGTATAAATGAAGTTCTCAGGATCCAAGACCTAGCCCTGTTAGCAGGAAAAACTCCAATGTAACTCTGTATTTGAAGGACAGGAAACAGTATCAAAAAACCAGGCTAGGTGCAGAGACCTAGGCCTGCAGGATTAGGAGGCAGAATGTACATACTTAACAGGGAAGTGAGCTGCAAAACCACTTCATTCATTCCAGGCACAGCCAGCAATTGGGGGAAATCTGAAATATTTGTTAGAGTCACACCAGGGTCAGGCTTTTTTCAGCCTCTTCAAACAATAACTAATTATCCTTCCTCCCTCAGGTGAAGGGAGCCTCAGGCTATCTTTAGGTTATCAATAGAGACCCAATTTAGTGGGGGAGAGGGGAGGAACAGAGAAGAAAAATCCTGCTTTTTGGTCTTAGGGAGTGGGTTCTTGACTCTCCATCTGTCAAATTTGAAGGCCCTTCTTCTACCTCTGCCAGTCCATTCTCCTTCCTTAATTCTCCACATCATTAATGTAAATCCGCAGTCCAAGGAGAGGCAGGGCCCTTTCTCTTCTGCCTCCAAGCACCTGAGTTAGAACCTGGCTCTGCCCTCTTTACTCTGGGGCCCTCCACTGCCTGAGAAGTGGGATAGAGACAGTCTTCCTGCTCTGTGGTTATGTGAAGGTGACTCTGGTGTCCTGGCACACTGCAGAAGGCCTCATGGTTTGGAAGTGTTCCCTTCTTTCCTACTGACATCCAAGACCAGATTCACCTATCCTCTTTCTTTCTTTCTTTCTTTCTTTCTTTCTTTCTTTCTTTCTTTCTTTCTTTCTTTCCTTCTTTCTTTCTTTCTTTCTTTCTTTCTTTCTATGTATCTAAAAAAATCTATGTATCTATGTATCTATCTATGTATCTAAAAAAATCTATGTATGTATGTATGTATGTATGTATGTATGTATGTATGTATGTATGTATGTATGTATGTATCTATCTATCTATCTATCTATCTATCTATCTATCTATCTATCTATCTACCTGTCTGTCTGTCTGTCTGTCTGTCAGTCTGTCTATCTATCTATCTATCTACCTACCTACCTAGTATCTCTTTGGCAGTTCTTGGGCCAAACTCAAGGCCTGGGCACTGTCTCTAGAGAACTCTGCTACTTGAGTCACAGCACCAATTCTGGCTTTTTCTGTGTATGTGCTACTGAGGAATCAAACCCAGGAATTCTTGCATGCTAGGCAAACGCTCTCTCACTAATCCACATTCCCAGCCACCTCAACTTTTTCTTAATGGTAGTTTTTACATAAGTATGCTACCATTTTTCATCCCCAAGTTAATTTTTCTGAATACCTTTTATAACTATAAACCCTGATCTTCTCTTCCCCTGCCTGATTTGTGACTGTTCCTGCATTGGCCTCATAATAAAATGTAAATAAAGGCTGCTGAGAGCTTAAGTGTGAAAGACCCCAGACTCCTGGGATACTTTCGTCAACGGGAGGGCGCCCCAGAAACTCAGACTCCAGGCCAGGAGATGCAATAAGCAAGAGGAGTTTATTTGACATTTGCACAAACGGTCTCTCTGCCCTGGCAAGGGAGGGAGCCCGGAGCAGCGGTTACAGGCATTCTTAAAGGCAAAATCCAAAAGATTAGCATATAACACCAGGTGTCCCCGGGATTGGCCCATTGAAAAGTCACTATGTACTCCAGCAATCATTTTTACTATGCAGGGAAGTTTATAACACTCTTTGTAAAATAGTTGGCTCAGGGGAAGTCTAGGGGGAGCGGTCACCCTGGAGGGGAGTTTACATAGTTACAGGCTTGTAATTGATTAACATTTGGCCTAGTTTGCTGGACTTGCCAGGTGGTCCTTATCTTGGGCCCTTATCTTGGGTCCCATTTGGCCACTTGGGGAATTTACTTGTTTGTTCTTTATTTACGACTACAGAGCTTGTCCCAGGACTGACATCTAGACTCCGAAACTTTTTATTTATTTCCAGGGAGGGGAAGGGTCAGTGCTAGTGCAAGCAAGTTTACAGAAGCAAAACCAGCAGTTACCAATTGTAAAATGTAACTCTAATTTTTAATCTTTCAAAGTGTGCATCATATAAGGATGCAGGCATGGAGCCCCGGAAGAGAAAAGTGATGGGCCTGAAATGAAGAGAATGCTGCAGTATGCACAATGAGCATATCTGAAAAATAAATCAGTAAGTAAAAGCAGAAGCATTGCATAGGGTCTGTTTGCACTCAGGGAAGTAATATACACACATAAGTTGGTAGGAGGACACTGATACATAACTTGGCCTTCTCTTTTTGAATTTTTTGTGGGCATCCCAGGGCTTAAACACAGGGCCCAATGCATTCCTGAGCTGTTTTGCTCAAGGCTGAGGCTCTACCACTGCCACAGCTACACTTCCAGCCTTCTGGTCGATAATTGGACATAAGCGCCTCCCAGGCTTTACTGCCTGCTCTGGACAGTATCTCCTGCTTGGCTTTCTCTCTCAAAGCTGGACCTCTACCCTCTGGGCCACTGCTCCACTTCTGGTTTTCTGGTGGTTTATTGGAGATAAGAGCCTCACATTCTTTCCTGCACAGGCTGGCTTTGAATGGCGATCTCCTGAGGAGGATTGAGTGGCTTTCCTTAGGGATTCACCGAGAAGCCGCTCCACACAAACCTTTAGTCTAAATCTCGAGAGGTTCTAGAGAAAAACAGAAACAGGAAGATGCTTCTAGTGTGTTCTAGATACTTAAGGGTGTAGACAAAAAACATTCATAATTATTAGGTCATTTTATAGACAAAAGGAGCAATGCAGACAGTATGAAAATCACTCAAGTTTTCAGTCCTTTCGTCCTGAGACAGTAAATTCACTGCAGCTCAATGCTAAGTGACCGAACTGGCATGTCCTGTGGACATTTGCTCCAAAATCCTGGGACACTCATTTCTCATTTTTGGCTTCAAACCTGTAGCCAGAGGGGAAGATGAGGAGAGAAAATCCTTCTCAGAGAAGGCAGCTATAAAGAATATTGGGTAGTTTACTTAAAAATTCAAACCATTGGAATGACCCTGTTAAGAAGTCAGATGTCCAGAGTAAAAAATGAAGAAGAAAAGAAAGGCAGGTGCTAGTGACTGCTGACCATAATCCCAGCTCCTCAGGAGGCTAAGATGTAGAGAACCTTAGTTTGAATCCAGCCAGTGTAGGAAATTTGACACTATTGTATCTATGAGATCAGAGAAAAACCCAGAAATGGGGCTGTGACTCAATTTTAATGAGCAAAAGTCGTTCAGGGACAACGACTAGGGTTAATGTCCAACCCCAGGACCTGCCCCCCACCAAAAAAAAAAAAAAAGACCGTGTAGCTCCATGTATTTGTATATGGATGGATGTATCCCTATAGGTGAATCTCCAGAGTAGCTATGATGAATGGCACTGAACTAGGAAATTTGTTTTCAATACAATGATTTCATAGCACAGACAGGGCTTTCAAGACATTGCATGTTCCGGGGCTCCCCTCACTGTTCCCAGTGTAGCCTGAGGGTTTCTCTGAATCCCAGGCCTGTTGGAAGAAGTCTCTCATTGTCTGGACAGGCAGACAAAAAGCCTCACTCCTGTACAGCTGTGTAACAAACAACTCCATCTGGGCCAATTAATGAGGATGAGTGTGGGTAGACGCTGAAGGTCAGGAGAAAAAGGCCTCTTTGTACCCCAAGCTATCTCTCTCACCAGTGCTCTGTTTTGACAGGAAGCCTTCATTTATGCCACCACCCTTGGCAGGCCAAGTTTCCTGCACGTATCTTGCCTTTGTGAGACTATATTCCGGTGTTCAGATACATTGTTCAATATAATTCAGGAGTCCTTCTGGCAGACAACTAGGGCACTGAACCTAATGAAATGTTTAATTGCAGGTGATGATGGGCCTATGATGCCTCTCCTAAGTTTTGGAACCTTGGGAAATCCAAGCACATGTTGGATATCACAAAGCTTCTTGTCATCTAGGGCTGGTGAAGCTCATCAGGTTTTCAAACATTTGACCTCTCCTAGTTGGGCTCTGGGTGGCTAGGTTTTGGGGTTGAACACAGGGCCTGGGTGCTGAACATGAGCTCAGTGCAGAAGCCCAGTGCTCTACCAATTGGTGTCACAGTTTCACTTCTGGTCTCTGTGTGTGTGTGTGTGTGTGTGTGTGTGTGTGTGTGTGTGTGTGTGTCCGTGTGCAGGCGTGCATACACCAGTCCTGGAGATTGAACTTAGGACCTATGCAGTGTACCTAGTTTCTCTTGTACAAGGATATCTCTCTCCCACTTGAGCCACTTCAGGCTTTTTTCTAGTGATGTGGTCCTGAGAAATCATGCCCAGGGTTTCATATATGCAAAGCACTCTACCCCTAAGGCCCATTCCCAGCCTTCTGCTTCAGGTTTGTTAGTTTGTTTCTGTCTTTTTCTTGTTGTTGTTGTTGTCTGTTGTAGCAGTTAAAGTCTGGACCTGGGTGCTTTCCCTGAGTTCTTCAGCTCAAGTCTTGTGCTCTACCACTTGAGCCACAACACCACTTCAAGTTTCCTTGTGGTTCACTGGAGTTAAGTGTCTCAAGGATTTTCCTGCCCAGACTAGCTTTGAACCATGATCCTCAGATCTCATCCTCCTGAGTAGTTAGGATGACAGGCATGAGCCACAAACACCAAACTCCACTTCAGGTTTCTTAGTGGTCAATGGAGATAATTGTCTCATGGGACCTTTTGTGTCTGAGATAGTTTGGAACCCAGATCCTCAGATCTCAGCTTCCTGAGATGGCAGGATGACAGACCTCAGCTATAGACCCCTAGGCAGTGGCACTCTGCTGCAAGGGTGTCCTTGGTTCCACGTGGTGGAGGGCTATCCATGAGCCCAGAGGTAAGGGTCAGTGCCTAGGCCCCAAGTTCAAGGTTCATGAGTGAGAAAAAAGCAGAACAAAACAATTGTCTGCATGAGACAACTCACTAGCCTTCAGTAATACATAATTTTGTCCATGCCATGGGGACACATCTGAGCCACAATATTCTTTTTTTTAATCAAACTCCTTTTTTTCTTTATTGTGAAAATACCGTACAGAGGGGTTACAATTACATCGGCAAAGTATTGAACACAATTCTTAGTAAGCATTGTTGCCTCCTCCTTTGTTTCCCCTTCCTATCCCTTCCCCTTCACTCCCCCCGCAAGTTGTAAAGTTTGTTTTTAGACATAATGAATTGTACATCTCATTGTGGCACTGGGTCCACCTGTATCCCTATTTAAACGATTTGCTCTTTCCCTTCCTCTCCACAAATTATACCAACATCAAATACAGTGAAAACAGGGGTTATACTGTGGGCGAGAGACCCACAAAGCAACAAATAAATCATCTTCTTAATATATTAGAAACAACCACATGAAAGAAAAAAACATTTGAATCCTTATGGTGTGGTTCATTTCGCCTAAGAGCAACGTATCTGACATTTTCTGCTTGTCTCAGACATATACTAGTTATTGCAAATAAGGAAAACCATGGGACCTATGTTTCTTTGGGCCTGTCTTTCTTCTCTTAATATAATTTTTTCCAAGTCTTTCCATTTCCTAACAAATGTGGCAATGTCATTTTTTCTTATGGAGGCATAGAATGTGATATATATATATATATATATCAATTATTTTGTCTGCAAAATCATCACAGTTGTGGAGCTCTTACAAGGACCAGATGAATGAATGCACCCTGTGAAGGACACAGCACGTGACACTCTTTGCATGACTCAACACACAGCACCCAATGCAGGACTTAGCACACTGCAACCTGTAAAGGACTCAGCACATAGCACCCTGTGCAAGTCTCAGCACAGAGCACCCTATGAAGGGCTCAGCACATAGCTCTATTCCACAAATTGTCATTAGAATTAGGGTGGTTTCATCAGTATTACTCTTCTTTGAGGAACATTTCACAAACCACACAAGATCACATCTAATGGTTTAGAGGGGTGTTTTTTTGTGGGGGGGTTAACCATGGGGCTTGAACTCAAAGCATGTGGATACTGTTCTAATAACATTTGCTCAGGGCTAGAGCTCTGCCACTAGGAGCCACATTTTAAAAAGTCTAACAGACTTCCTGCCAGGACTGGGTTTTAAAGCCCCCAAACAGCTAGGATGATGGGGTTAAGCCAGCCATCAGCGTCTGGTTCCGTGCAGCTGGGTTGCAGCGGTTTACATATGACTAAGTCAGGTTAGGTGGCAGCTGTCAGCGCCAGACTCCTAGCTTGCTCTGTGATGACGTATTTGAAGTCCTGTCCTTATATCATTGCAGGTAGAACATTCTACCATTTTTTGGAGGCAGTCCTGGGGCTTGAGTAAGGGCTTAGAAAATGTCCCTAAGTGTTGGTGCTCCAGGCTAGCATTCAATTGATTGAAAAACAGCAGAACTTCTGGATTTTCTGTTTATGTGGCACTGAGAAATCCAACCCAGGCCTTCTTGCTTACTAGGCGAGCACTCAACCACCGAGCCCCAGGAGTGAACGAGGTATAAACAGGTAGAGCTTCCTTTATATAAGTATTATATACACAAAAAGATAGATGTTTGTATATTATTGAATTATAGATAATATTACTACCAATTATTAGGTTTCAAATTATGTCTCTATTTAATGATGTGTCCCAGTTGAACAATTAATAAAGCATTAATAATTACTCAATATCCTGTTACTATTTATCATATATGTACATACATCCATACATATAATCACATATTTTATAAATGAGACAAATTAAATTATGCATCGTGTGTTACTACCCATTATTAGGTATTTAATTATGTTTCCATGTAATTTTTATTCTCTTAATGCTCAATAAAATATTAATTAAACTTAATCCAAGTCCTATAATTATTGAGTCTAATTTTATCCCAGAATGATTCACTACTAATTCAATCTGTTTTTCTTCCACCTATGTCATTTCTTACCTATATGACATCCTATTGCATAGCATATAGATTTGCATACAATTTATACATCCTACCTGTCACTGAGCACTTTCAAAGAAGAGGAAAACGTGTCACAGTCGGCTTCTCACTCCATGATTACATTTTTGGCAGTGCTGGGATCTAAACTCAGGGCCTAGAGGGCTCAGTTCATGAATGGGTGACTGCCAGCACAGCAGCCTTTAGCCAATTCAGCTGCCAGGCAGTTCCCAGGCCCTGAGATGGAGCCCTGTATGTTGACTCCATATTGCACTTAGTGTAGTTATTCATTTTATTTTTTGTTTTATTCATTTATTTACCATTTATTTTATTGACTGTTATTACACATGAAACATTTACTACATTTATTACATAAGATATAGATTTGCCTATGTATGAAACTTCACACCTGACACCCAGGACTTTCACAGAAAAGGAAAACATGTGTCATCATAGGCTTCTTATTCCACCATTCAATTTTTGTGAGGGCTGGCATCTGAACTCATAGCCTACATGGCCCAATTCATGAATGGGTGAGTGTCAGCACGCCAGCCTGGGGCATATAGAGCTTACAAGAAGTTCCCAGCACCTGAGATCGAGCCCCAAGGGTTGACAAAATAAGAACAGATTGACATGCAGATGGTAATGCACAAATAAATATAGATCTTTAAAGAGTGCCAGAGATGTCTATACATTCTTCAGTTATATAAACTACATTCCTAGCAATTCTTGGGTATTTATTATGCCTCCATGTAATTAATATTTTCATTTTCACCCTTAATGAAATATTAATTAAATCAACTACTGTCCTGAAACTATTGCGTCCATGTAATTAATAGTATCTTTTAATGTGTCAAAAAATATCCATTAAAATCCATCGGCCTCTTAAAATCACTGTTTAATTTTATAGTAGTATCATTCAGGAACAACTAATTCAACCTTGACATTCATAACCTTCCATCGGTATTCCTATGTATAGGAACCAGACTCTTAGGATCTCCCTGCATTGGTAGGGGTCAGGACCGGGCTTCGAACATAGAGCCTATGTGGCCGTGTTGGCCTATGGCTTCCTTGGTAGCCTGCCAGCCTTCAGCAATGCCAGGTTAGAAACACTTTTCAGCCATGTCATTCAGACCCAGTATGGTCACCTTGCAAAGAAAACAAATGTAAAACCGGCAGCCATCTGCAAGTTGCCGATTTGTTTTTTTTGTTTTGTTTTGTTTTTTGTTCTTGTTTTTGTTTTTGTTTTTTTGTAAAAATACCGTACAGAGGGGTTACAATTACATGGGAAAGATAATGAGTACATTTCTTATCAAACATTGTTGCCTCCTCCTATGTTTCCCCTTCCCATCTCTTCCCATACCTTCCCTGACCCCCTACCAGATCCTCCCCCCCACCTATGTTGTAAAGTTCATTTTTCGACATAATGACTTGTGCATCACATTGTTGCAATAGGTCCACCTGCATCCCTATTTAAACGATTTGTTTTTTCCCTTCCCCTCCACAAATTATACCACCATCAAATACAGTGAAAGCACAGGTTATACCATGGGGAAGGGACATACAAAGCAACATAGAAATCATCTTATAAGTATGTTAGAAACAATTGAATGAAATAAAAAACCTTTTGAATACTTATCTTGGGGTTCATTTCCCTAACATTAACTTATCTGAGCTTTTCTGCTTGACTGAGATATATACTAGTTATTGCAAATAATGGAAACTTTATCTGTGTCGTTTTATTTATTTTTATTCCTGTCAGTCTTTGGGGCCCAGGAACCCAGGTTCGGCTCTGAGTCCAGTGGCTTCAACCCAGCCTGGAGTGATCAAAGCTGAAGCAGAGTTGCCATGATCTGAGTTTAAGCCCTGTGCTTGACAAAATAAAAATTAATAAATAAATACATTTAAAATATTTAAAAAATTATGAGGCCCCGTGGCTTGGAATTGATGCAATTTTTTCTGCCAGGCCTGGGATTTGAACTCAGGGTCTGGGAAATCTGCAGCATTGTGGGGGAAGGGGAAGCTCACCATGCTGAAAGACAAGAAAGTCCTAGCACTTGAAAAAAATAATATTTGTATATATTTTAAATACATGATTTATATTTACAGGTTTACTGCATATTGTGGTTCATGTAGTTATTGATTTTATTTTGTGTTTTACTTATTTCTTATGTATTTTAGTGAGTATGATTACACATATAATATTTTTTACATCCTATTACATAGAACATAGATTTGCCCATGTATTATCCATCATTCCTGAGACCCAGTACTTTCACCGATAAGGAAAACAAGTGGGACAATTAGCTTCATCCACCAGGATTAAGTTTTTGGCAGTTCTGTGATTTGAACTCTGGGCCTACAAGACCCACTTCATAAATGGGTCAATGTTAGCACACCAGTCTGATGCAAGTGAAGTTGTTGGGCTAATTTGAGGACCTGAGATCAAGCCCTAGGAGTGGCCAATATATAAACAGATAAATGTGTAGATTGTAGTGTGTGTGTGTGTGTTTACATATGTATATGCGTCTATAAATAAATGTATACCGAGACAGATAGACATTTGTGTAGATTCTATTGCATAACTCTACATATAAAGTTATGTCTATATCTTATTTTTATATATTCTATTGCTACCAATTATTTGGTCTAAAATTATGTGTCTATTAATTAATCATGGTAGAAGACTTAATAAAGTATTAATTCAATTAATCAATGACCTATATTTATTATGTACAATCTTATTCTAGATTGACTAGCTAATTAGTAATTCAATTAGTACATGCCAAACATTCTATTAGTCTTCCTATATATAGGAATAGATAGGAATGAGTTTCATAGCATCTTCAGCCATGTGTAGGTGGCAATCCCAGGATCAAACTCAGGGCCTAGGTGTCTGGGTTGGGCTCAGGCTTCACTGACAGCCCCCAGCCTTCGGCCATGCAAGGTCATGTACAATTTTCAAGCTGAGTCATTGAGACCCAGGATGGTGACAGTGCAAAGGAAACAAAGGTGAAATGGTTGTGTAAAACTTCCTGTTTTTTTTTCCTCCTCCATTTTTGTTGCTTTGATGGTTTTATGCCAGTGCTAGGAGTTGAACTCAGGTCTTAGGATCCCTGGATCATCTGTGGTGTATGTAAATGCTGCACCCCAGCCTAGGGTAATCATGGTTTAAGACACAATAAAGTGCTTCCTTCAGCAAAAGGATCCCAGGGATAATGTCTAGGCTTACAGTTCAAGCCTCAGGAGTAGCCACACAAAAAAAAGAGCCATTAAGTCTGTGTGTCTGTATGTATGCGTGTATTTCTATCGGTGAACAACCAGTGTCGCTATGAAGAAAGGCACGCAGCTAGGAAATTTGTTTTGAATAGAATGATTTCATAGCATAGAGAGTGCTTTCAAGACAGTGCGTGTTCCTGGGATCCCTTCACTGTTTCCAGTGTAGCCTGAGGGTTTCTGCACACCCCAGGCTGTTGGAGGAAGTCTGCCTCCATTGTTGGAACAGGCAGAAAAAAAGCCTTACTCCTGTACAGCTGTGTAACAAACAATTCATGCGGGGCAATTAGTGAGGATGAGTGTGGGCAGGCTCTGAAGGCCAGGAGAAAAAGACCTCTTTGTACCCCTAGCTCTCTCTCTCCCCCATGCTCTGTTTTGACAGGAAGGCTTCATTTGTGCCGCCTCCCATGGCAGGCCAAGTTTCCTGTACTCATCCTGTCTTTGTTAGACCATGTTCCACTGTTGAAAATAACTACTACAATTAATTCAAGAGTCCTTCTGGCAGACAACTAGGGAGCTGAACCTAATAAGATTCCTAATTGGCAAAGGTGCCTCCCTAGGTTTCTGGGAGCTTCTTAAATCTAAGCACTTGTGCAAAATCACAATGCTTCCTGTCATCTAGGGCTAAGCTCATCATGTATTGAAACCTTTGCCCTCTCCGAGTTGGGCCCTGGGTACGTAGGTTTCAGGTTAAACACAGGGCCAGGGTGCTGACCTTGAGCTTAGAGGAGAAGCTCTTTGCTTTTCCATTTGGTGTCACTGCTTCATTTCTTGTATCTTTGTGTGTGTGTTTGTGTGTGTGTGTGTGTGCGCGCGTGTGCATACAACAGCCCTGGAGCTTTTATTCAGGACCTGAGCACTGTACCTTAGTTTCTCCTGTACAAGGATAGCACTCTACCACTTGAGCTACACAGCCAATTCAGGCTTTTTTTCTAGGGATGTGGTACTGAGGATTCAAACCCAGGGTTTCATACATGCAAAGCACTCTACCCCTAAGACACATTCCCAGCACTTCACTTCAGGTTTCTTAATTTCTTTTCTTATAAGATGGAGGAGTTAAAGCCTGGGCCTGGGTGATGCCTCTGAGCTCTTCAGCTCAAGTCTAGCACTCTACCACTTGAGCTACACCGCCCCTTCAGGCTTTCTGGTGTTTCTTTGGAGATAACCATCTCAAAGAATCTCCTGCCCAGGCTGGCTTTGGACTGTGATCCTCAGGTCTCAGGCTCCTGAATAGCTAGGATGAGAGGTGCAAGTCACTGGTGCCCAGCTTCCACTTTAAGTTTCTAAGTGGTGAATAGGAGATAATAGTCTCATGGGACCTTCTGTTTCTGGGATAGTTTGGAACCCAAGTCCTCAGCTTCCTGAGCAGGCAGGATGATAGACCTCAGCTAAAAACACCTAACGGGTGACACTTTGCTGCAAGGGGGTCTTTGGCTCCGCGTGGTAGAGTGCTAGCCATGAGCCCAACAGGAAAGTCAGCGCCTAGGCTTTGGGTTGAAGGTTCATGATGGAGAAAACTAAACCAAACCAATTGTCAGCAGGAGACAAGTCACTAGAGTTCAGTACATACATAAATTTGGCCCTGCCTTGGGGGCATATCTGAGCCTCAACTTTCTCATCTGCAAAATCATCTTACTTGTGGAGCTCTAACAAGGACCAGATGAAAGAATACACCCCATGAAGGACTCAGCGCATAGCACCCTGTGAAGGACTCAGCACCCAGCACCCCAGGAGGGACTCATCACATAGCTCTATCCCACAAGCAGTCATTAGAATTCAGGTGCTTTCATCAGTATCACCATTCTTTCAGAAAAACATCACAAACCACAAAAGTTCACATCTAATGGTTTAGAGGGGTGGTTAATGGGGGGCAGGGTCCTCAGCCTTGGGGATTGCACTCATAGGTTGAGGGTAATCTCCTAAGACCTTTTCCTCAAGGCTAGAACTCTACCACTTTGCACCTCAGCTCTGAGTCTCGCAGACTTCCTGCCAGGCCTGAGTATTCAAACCACCAGTTTCAGAACTCATCCCTGAGCAGCTAGGGGTGAGCCAGCAGTGTCTGGTTTGATGGAGTTGGTTTGCAGCTGTTGACCTCTGGCTAAGTCAGGTTAGATGGCAGCCCTCAGCTTCAGACTCCTGGCTTGCTCTGTCATGAGGTATTTGAAGTCCTGGCATTCTATAGTTGCGGTCATAACTTTCTAACTTCTTTTTGGTGCTTCAGTGACAGCACCACTTCTGGCTTTTTCTTTGCAGGTGATAGTGTGGAAATGAACCCAGATTTTCATTATTTCTTCCTTTATTTAGGTATCATGTTTGAATTCATAATGAAGTATTAATTGAAAATTAGGCAATGTACTATGATTATTGTGTATAATTTTATAATATAAACATACACTAAGTAGTAATGTAATTGTTACTTTTACAACATTCCATTCATATGGTTGTCTATTGGAATGCATTTTTTAGGATCTCCTGAATTCGTAGGTGGTGGGGATTTGAACCCCGGACCTAGTTTGCTGGGTTTGGCTATGGCTTCCCTGATAGCCCATCAAACTTCAGCAGTGCAAAGTCACGTACACTTTCCGGGCCCTGTTATTTAGACCCAAGATGGTCACAATTCAAAGAAAAAAACTATGTAAAACCACCTTCTGGAACTTCCCAGTTTTATCCTTCTCCTTCCTTCAGCCTCTTTTTTTTGTCAGTTGTCAGGCAGAAGTCTGAGTCTGTGCACTGTCCCTCAACTCTTCAGCTCAAGGCTATCGTTCTACCACTTGAGCCATAGCAACACTTCCGGCATTTTTCTGCTTATGTGGTGCTAAAGAACCGAACTCAGGACCTTATGCATGCAAGGCAAGCACTCTAGTACTGAGCCACCTTCCCAACACTTCACCTTTTCTTGCCACTCCAAAGATTTGAACTCAGGTCCTAGGATCTCAGGATGGGCTGTGGTTCCAGAGGCTGCACCCCAGCCTGGAGTGATCAAGGCTGAGGCAGTGTTGCCACAAGCTGAGTTCAAGATCCGGGCCTGGCCAAAAAATTAAGGCCCTGGCTTGGAATTTGCTCCATTTTTCTGGCAAGCCTAGGATTTGAACTCAGGGTCTGGGGAACTCTGTGGCACTGTGGGGGAGGGGAAGATTACCATCTTTGAAGACAAGAATTTCAGACCAGTTTCAAGGGCCTGAATTCAAGCCCCATCACTGGAAAAATAATACTCATATATGAGATCTTTTTACATACAGGGGTTTACTCCATATGACATTTATTACCCTTCTTTATTCATTGTATACTTTATTTAGCATTATTACATATATAACTTTTTTCATTTATTATATCTTATCACATGGATATATTTGCATATGGATTATACATCATACTGAGACATAAGACTTTTACAGAGAAGGGGAAAATGTGTCAAAATTGGCTTCTTACTGCACATATAAACTTTTGGCAATACTGGGATTTGAACTCATAGCCCACAATGCATAATTTATGAATGGGTCAGTTGTAGAACAAAAGCCTTTGGCAAACTGAGCTGCCGGCCAGTTCTGAGGACCTGCGATTAAACCATAGTAGTGGGATATATATATATATATATATATATATATATATATATATATATATATATATATAAATAGATTGTTAGATATAGGCATAGATATAGATATAGAAAGATAGATAGATAGATAGATAGATAGATAGATAGATAGATAGATAGATAGATAGATGTGTAGTTTGCTATATATATGAGAGAGACAATGTGAGGATATTAAATTATATATATTATGAATTATTAGTTATTAAATTAGGTCTCCATTAAATGCAATATCATGGTTGAATACCTACTAAAGTATTGTGAAAGAAGTCAGTATTCTTTAATTAGGAGAACCAAACCAGGGTGTTAGAATGAAAGACATAATCCAATAATTTTTGTGTGGCATTCTATAAGAGAATCATGAACTAACTGTCAATTTAATTGTAACTTTTATAAATTCCATTAAGCATTCCCATGGATAGGAATGATTTTCTCAAGATCTCCCTCCATTTGTATGTGGCGGTCCTGGCATTCTAACTCCAGGCCTGAGTAGTTTACTCAGAAATGCAAACCTTTAGAATGACACTGTGAAGATTTCAGATTGTCATGAGGAAAAATAGAACAAGAAGAAAAGAAAGTCAAGTGTCAGTGGATCCTGCCTGTAATCCTAGCTCTTCAGGAGTCTGAGGTAGAGAATGAAAATTTGAATTCAGTCAGGACAGGAAAGCCCAGGACAATCTTATTTCTAAGGGATCACAGGAAATAAAAAAAAAAAACATGACTGGGGTTGTGGCTCAATTGCATAGCACTACCCTTGAGCAAAAGGAGCTCAGGGACAGTGCCTAGGCTCATAGTATAATCCCCAGACTTGCCAAAAAACAAAAAACAAAAAAACAAAAAACAGTAACTCCATGTCTACCCATGTATGTATGCATGTATTTCTATCGGTTAAGATCCAGAGTCCCTATGTTGAAAGGCACTCAGCTAGGAAATTTGCTTTGAATAAAATGGTTTCATAGCACAGAGAGCGCTTTCAAGACAGTGCATATTCTGCGGCTTCCCTCACTGTTCCCAGTGTAGCCTGAGGGTTTCTGCGCACCTCAGGCTGCTGGAGGAAGTCTGCCTCATTGTTGGAACAGGCAGAGAAAAGTCCTCATTCCTGTACAGCTCTGTAACAAACAACTCCATTTGGGCCAATTAGTGAGGATGGGTGTGGGCAGGCTCTGAAGCCCAGGAGAAAAAGGCGTCTTTGTATCCAAAGCTATCTCTTTCCCCAGTTTGGACAGGAAGCCTTCATTTGTGCCACCTCCTGTGGCAGGCCAAGTTCCTTGTACTTATCCTGTCTTTGTTAGACTATGTACTAGTGTTGGAACAAACTGCTACAATTAATTCAAGGGTCCTTCTGGCAGACAACTAGAGAGCTGAACCGAGTTAAAAGATTCCTAATTGGCAAAGTTGCCTCCTTAGGTTTCCAGAAGCTTGCTGAATTTAAGCACATGGGTAATATCACAATGCTTCCTGGCATCTAGGGCTAGTGAAGCTCATCAGGTTTTGAAACCTTTGACCTCTCCTAGTTGAGCCCTGGATGGATAGCTTTGGCGGTTGAACACAGGGCCTGGGTGCAGACCATGAGCTCAGAACCGAAGCTCACTGCTTTACAATTTGGTGTCACAGCTTCACTTCTGATATCTGTGTGTGTGTGTGTGTGTGTGTGTGTGTGTGTGTGTGTGTGTGTGTGTGTGTGTGCATACACTTGTCCTGGAACTTGAATTCAGGACCTGAGCACTGTACCTGAATTTCTCCTGTACAAGAATAGCATTCTACCACTTGAGCCAGAGGCTTTTTTTTTAGTGATGTGGTACTGAGGAATCAAAACCAAGGGATTCATACATGCAAAGCAGTCTAACCCCTCCTCTTCAGGTTTCTTTCTTTCTCTTCTTGTATGTTGGAGGAGTTGAAGTCTAGGCCTGGGCACTGTCCTTGAGTTCTTCAGCTAAAGCCAAGTGCGCTACCACTTGAGCTACAACATTTCTTCAGGTTTTTGTTGGGTCACTGGAGAGTAGTGTCCATCTCAAGAATTTCCTGCCCAGGCTGGCTCCTGATCCTCAGCTCTCAGGCTCTGGAGTAGCTAGGAGGACAGGCGTGAGTTAGTGGTGCCCAGCTTCCACTTCAAGTTTCTAAGTGGTGAATAGGAGATTATATTCTCATGGGATGCTTTATGTCTGGGATAGTTTGGAACCCAGATCCTGAAATCTCAGCTTCTTGAGTAGGCAGGGTGACAGACCTCAGCTACAGATGCCTAGATCATAACACTCTGTTGCAAGAGGGTCCTTGGCTCCACGTGGTAGGGCATTAGCCATGAGCCAACAGGGAAGGGTCAGTGCCTAGGCCCTGAGTTCAAGGTTCATGACTGAGAAAACTAACAATTGTCTGCAGGAGACAACTCACTAGATTTCAGTACATACATAATTTTGGTGAGCCTCAAGTTTCTCATCTGCACCATCATCTTACTTGTGGAGCTCTTACAAGGACCAGATGAAAGAATGAACCCCATGAAGGACTCAGCACACACCTCATGAAGGACTCATCACATAGCTGTATCCCACACGCAGTCATTAGAATTAGGGTGCTTTCATCGGTATCACCATTCTTTCAGAAACACGTCACAACCACACAAAATTCACATCTAATGATTTAGAGGGATGGGTTTTTTTGGGAGGGCTGGGAGTCAGCCACAGGGAATGCACTGGAAGGTTTGGGGTACTGTTCTAATATCTTTTGCTCAAGGCTAGAGTTCTACCACTGTGAGCCACAGCTCAGAGTTTTGCAGACATCCTGCAAGGGCTGGGTTTTAAACCCACCAGTGTCAGATCTCAGCCCCTGAGTATCTTGGATGACAGGGCTGAGTGAGCCAGCAGCATCTGGCTCCGTGGGGCTGGGTTGCAGTGGTTTATTTCTGGCTAAGTCAGGTTAAATGTCAGCTGTCAGCACCAGACTCCTGGTTTGCTCTGTGATGAGGTATTTGCAGTCCTATCCTTATATAGTTGCAGTTAGAACATTCTATTTTCTATTTTTTGGTGCCAGACCTGGTTCTTGAGTAAGGGTCTAGACACAGTCCCTAAGATTTAATGCTCAAAGCTAGTGCTCGACTGCTTGATCAATTGAACCCAAGACTTTGTATGTACTAGGGAAGCAACCTACCACTGAGCCCCAGGAGTGACAAGAATAAGAACAGATAAATGTGTAGACTGGTTGACAGAAAAATTGATGTATGTTTATACAACAAGAGAGAGATGTCTATACTATGTAACTGCATATAGAAAATTACTACCGATTATTGGCAATTAAATTCGTTCCTTTTTAAAGTATCATGATTGAATGCATAATAACATATTAATTGAAAATTAGTCAATGTAGTATGATTGTGTATAATTTTGTAATATAATCGTACACTAACTACTAATTTAATTGTTACTTTTATAACATTCCATTCCTATGGATGCATATGGGAATGGGTTTCTTAGAATCTCCCACCATTCATTAGTGGCAGTCCTGGGATTCGACCTCCAGACCTAATTTGCCGGTTTTGGCTATGGCTTCCTTAATAGCTGCCAAACATCAGCAATACAAGGTCATGTACACTTTCTGGGCCTTGGCATTTAGACCCAGGATGGTTACAATACAAAGGAAATAAAAAGGTAAAACTACCTTCTTGAACTTCTCAGTGTTATGCTCCTCCCTTTTATTTTTATATTTTTTGCCTGTCCCAAGATTTGAACTCAGGTCCTAGGATCCCAGTGCTGGCAGTGGCAGAGATGCCAAGACCTGACTTCAAGCCCCGTACTTGGCAATAATAATAATAATAATAATAATAATAATAAAGACCCTGGCTTGAATTTGCCCAATTTTTCTGGCAGGCATGGGATTTGAACTCAGGGTCTGGGTAACTCTGTGACACTGTGGGTGAAGGGGAATGGCTCAATGTCCTTGAAGACAAGAAATTCAGACCACTTCCTAGGGCCTGAATTGAAGCCTCAGCACTGGAAAAAAATAATGTTCATATATGAGATCTATTTACATACATGGGTTTACTGCGTTGACATTTATTACCCTTATTTATTTAGTATTATTACACATATAACATTCTTTTTATTATATCATATCACATAGAATATATTTTATACATCATACTGAGACCAAGGACTTTCGCAGAGAAGGAAAACAATGTGTCAAAATTGGCTTCTTACTACAAGAATAAATTTTTGGCCATCCTGGGATTTCAACTCATGGCCTACAATGCCCAATACATAAGCGGGGTCACAGTCTTAGCAGAACATCCTCTGGAAACTGAGCTCCCAGGAAGTTCTGAGGACCTATAATCAAATCCACTATATGGGACTACATATATATATATGTGGGACTAGTGTGGCTTGATCATAGGTATGATGACATATGTATATATATTTATATATATATACAAATATACATATATATGTTGATAGATGTGTAGATTGAGATATATATGTATATATGTTTATATATACATATTTATATACATATATACATGTATATACATATATATAGAGAGAGAGGGACTGTGAGGATATTAAATTATATATATATTATTACCAATTATTAGTTATTAAATTATGCTTCCATTTAATGAAGTATCCTTGGTTGAATACTTATGAAAGCATTAATTAAAAATTAGTCAATATCCTTAATCATACCATGATGCTAGAATGGAAGACATAAATACAATAATTATTCTGTGGCATTCTAAAATAGAATCATGAAGCAACTGCACATTTAATTGTTACTTTTATAACATTCCATAAGCATTCACATGAACAGGAATGAGTTTGTCAGGATCTCCCTCCATTTGTGGGTGGCAGACCTACATTCAAACTCCAAGCCTGAGTAGTTTAATTTGAATGCAAACCATTGGTATGACACCGTGAAGATTTCAGATTGTTATGATTCAAAAAAAAGAACAAGAATAAAAGAAAGCAAGGTGTCAGTGGCTCCTGCCTGTAATCCTAGCTCCTTTGAAGACTGAGATGTAGAGAATGCCAATTTGAATTCAGCCTGCTTGAAAAAGTCCATGATACCCTTCTTTCTAAGAGGTCACATGAAAAAGAAAAACCATGAATGGGTCTGTGGCTCAAGGGCAGAATGCTACACTTGAGCAAAAGGAGCTCAGGGACAGAGCCTAGTCTCATAGTACAACCACAGACCTGCCAAAAAAAAAGAGGAGGCAATAACTCCTTGTATCTTTGTATGGATGATGAGCATTCAGCATGTTGCCCATGCCCAGACACCCAACCTGGGCAAGCTGGGATAAGCCCTCAGAGAGTACTAAGTCTGAGCCAGCGACTTGAACAAAGCATCCTTCTCTGCCATTTAAAGAATTGAAGCCTTATGTTCTGGCTGAGGTGTCCCATTGGGACACCTAGAAGCCAGACACTGCCTTTAGGGAGACCACATTTCTAGGCTATAGGAGTTGTCGAAGGTTCTGGCTTCATATTCTCTATCCCTCTGTATGATGTGAGCCTAGACCTCCGGGGCCTGGTGGCTATCACTCATTTATCATTCCTCATTGCCAAGTCACAGGCTGGTCCCAAATATTGACAAAGATATGAAATAGTCAGCGATTTCTACAACGAAAAGGGTAAGCTAATAAACCCCACCCTCATAACTCCCATTAGTAGTGAGCCTTGGGTTGTGTCTGTGGTTTAGTGGTAGAGTGCTTACATAGCACGCATGCACAAAGCCTTGGGTTCTATTTCTCAGTACCACAGAAACAGAAAAAGCCAAAACTGGCACTGGGGCTTAAGTGGTAGAGTGCTGGCCTTGAGCAAAAGAAGCTCAGGAACATGCCCAGACCCTGAGTTCAAGCCCCAAGACTGGCAAAAAAAAAAGTCAGCCTGGTGAGATATATTGTTCTGGGACTCAGAGGAGGGCGTGGTTATAGGTAAGAGGTAGGGTAGAGGGCAGGTGGTGGTGGGTCACCCTTGTAATCTTAGATATTTAAGAGGCTGAGATCTGAGGATGACAATTGCAAGCTGGAAAGTTTATATGAGACACTTTTCTCCAATTAAACACCCAAAAAGCCAGAAGTAGACCTGTGGTTCAGGTAGTAGAGTGCTAGCCTTAAGCACAAAGGCTCAGGGATAGAATAGCACCCAGGCCATGAATTCAAACCCCAGGAATGGCACACATATGCACACACACACACATACAACCTCACACACACATCAAGATAGAGCATTTGCCAGTCAGCCTGCACAAGTTCCATCTCTAGAAACTTAATACAAAAAAAAAGAGGGAGATTGGAAGGAAAGACTTGCTCCACAAGGTGATATAACCAGTGCCAAAATTCCACAGGAGTTCTAAGATGTGAAAGAGGACAGAGAGCCTCAGGCAGAAGGTCCAGCATGGGCAACGGTCCTGAGGTGTGGTTTAGAGCAGATGGTGTGGGTGGAATGAAGGTTCTGTGGCTTCAGACAAGTCTGGCAGGACATTCAAGGCTGTGTCAAGGTTTGTACTTGAGTCACAGGTAGGGCAGAGGTTGGGGTCTCAGAATGGGGCCCAAGGGGAAGATTAGCTTGTCTTTTCACCATGGACCCCAGTCATTTCCTGTGGCTGGAAGCCTATTTTTCATAGCTCCTGACCCTCAGGCCTCCTTTGCATGGAGGAGTCAGGACAAATGCAGGGAAGAACACTTGCTTAAGAAAAGCTTCTAGGGGCTGGGAAGGTGGCTCAGTGGTAGAGCACTTGCCTTGCATGCTTGAGGCTCTGGGTTCGATTCCTCAGCACCACATAAGCAAAAAAGAAAAGAAGCTGGAAGTGGCGCTGTGGCTCAAGTGGTAGAGTGCTAGCCTTGAGCTGAAGAGCTGAGGGACAGCCCCCAGGCCCAGAGTTCAGGCCCCATGACTGGACCCCCCCGCCAAAAAAAGAAAAGCTTCTAGCCTAATGTCACTAGTGGCTCAACCCCTGTAAATCCTAGCTACTCAGGAAACTGAGGTCAGAGGTAGAAAATTACTGAGACTCTTCTTGCCGATGAACTACCAAAAGCCAGAAATGGAGCTGTGGCTCAAGTGATAGAGTGCCAGAATTGAGGGAAAAAGTTAAGAGACCAAAGCCCAGATCCCTGAATTCAAGCCCCAGTACTGGCACCTAAAAAAGTAAAGAAAACTTTCAGGAGCTCCTAGTCCACTGTAGTGAAACACCAGATCAGCCCAGCACCCATGGCTCACACCTGTCCTCCTAGATCCTCAGGAGGCTGAGACTTGAGGATCGCGGTTCAAAGCCAGCCCAGGCCAGAAAGTCCAGGAGACTCTGATCTCCAAGGAACCTCCAGAAAACTGGAAGTGGTGCTGTGGCTGAAGTGTAAGCTGAAGAGCTGGGGGACAGCGTCCAGGCCCAGAGTTCAAGCCCCATGACCAACACCTGGCCTGCTTGGACCTCACTTTGTGGCAGAGTACTTTCCAGTGAGCCCCTGAGGGTCTCCCAATGTCTAGGTGTCCCACCAGTCTTCAGAGCAGCCTCTTTGGAGGTCTTTTCCTACAGAATAGGCCACAGTATCAGAGAAGGGTCAAGCCTTGGGCCACGGAGGTCATTGGTTGAGTCATCAGAATGGCATCTCTCATGGGTGCAGTATGGATCTGAGCAGTAAATCGATGTCTCATACCAGGGTTCTGGGCCAGGAGGGGCATGAGCTGCAAGATGGCACAGCAAGTAATGCCCACTCACGTAAGTATCACAAAAGTGCGAATCTGTCAGGCACACCTTTGACAAGTGTTGAGTTGGGCTCATGAAAGACTTGTAGGCTCAGGAATCCACAGGTGGCTGGCTGCTGCTTGTAGCAGTCACTACCCCTGGTGTCCCAGGGCTTGGAGCCCTGCTTTCCTCATCAGTGCTCTGGGCAGATGAAGGTCTGCAATCGTGGGCCACCTACAAAGGAGCATCCATAGTGTCCTTCCCTTGGTCCTGTGGCCCCGTGCATGGATGGAGGGGCAGGTTCCATGGAACTTACTGACATGACTCAGACCCCTCAGCCCAAGAAGGACTTAGGGAGAAACAACTTGATCTTCCTTGAGAGTTTACTCTGATTATGCCTCAGGAGTGCCCACAGTTCTACCTCAGCTCATCATTAACACCTGTGGTGTGTGTGTGTGTGTGTGTGTGTGTGTGTGTGTGTGTGCATGCATGTGTGCATGCACATATTGGTACAGGGGTTTGAATTCAAGGCCCGGGCTCTGTCCCTCTGAGTTTTTTCATTGAGGGCTAGCACTCTACCATTTGAGCCACAGCTTTTCTTCCAGCTTTCTGTGGTTATTTGCAGAAGAGAGTCTCACAGACTTTTCTAGCTGGGCTGCCACTGAATGGCAATCCTCAGATCTCAGCCTCTGAGGAGATAGGAATATGAGAGAATGAGCTATTAGTATCTAACTGGCCACACTTTCCTTCTTGGATAAAACAGAGTACCTCTCTGTCCCAGCCAAGCACCCATGTACAGCTACCCCTCCATCCTCGGCTTCAGACAAAACATACCCTCCCCTGAGGACAAACAAATGGGATCAGGTTTGAGCTTTATGTTCTCCACACAGTCAGGGGCTGCTATGAGCTGATGTAGAAGTCAGAGATCTAGGCAAGGGCAAATAGACAGCTGTTAGAACAGAAGAGCTATGAAAAGACATCCTTGCAGCTGGGTGCCAGTGGCTCATGCCTGTAATCCTAGCTACTCACGGCTGACACCTGAGGATCAATCAAGATTCAAAGCTAGCCTGGGTAGAATCTTATCTCCAATGAATCATCAAAAAGCTGGGAAGCGGAGCTACCCTAGTTCACATGGTACAGCACCAACCTTGTGCAAACAAACTAAAGAATAGCACCTAGGCTCTGAGTTCAAGCCCCGGTAAACAGGTAAACAAACACACACACACACACACACACACACACACACACACACACACACACTAACATCTTTAGCAGGTGCCAATGTCTCATACCAGCAATCCAGTACTCAATAGGCTGAGCTCTTAGGATGGCAGCTTGAAGCCAGCCCAGGCAAGAAAGTCCGTGAGACTCTTCTCTCCACTAAACTACTAAAAAAGATGAAAGGTGAGCTGTGATTCAAGTGATAGAGTGTTAGCTCAGGGACAGTGCCTAGGCCCTGAGTTCCAACTCTGAGATTTTTTTTGGGGGGGGGGGGTTCCGGTTGTGGGGCCTGAACTCTAGGCCTGGGCACCGTCCCTCAGCTCTTCAGCTCAAGGCTAGCACTCTACCACTTGAGCCACAGCGCCACTTCCGGCTTTTTCCTTTTTGCTTATGTGGTGCTGAGGAATCGAACCCAGGGCCTCAGACATGCAAGGCAAGCGCTCTACCACTGAGCCACCTTCCCAGCCCTCTGAGATTTATTTTTTAGTAAACACCCTTTGCCATCCCCAACCCCACAGGCCATAAATGCAGATTTTGGTCATCCTAGATCTCACTTCCATTCCTGCCACTTCCACAGCACTGCCACAAGTAGCCAGTGTGTGGCTAGCACTGGGTTAAGAATTGAACTTACACAAGGGGGACACAACCTGGTCAAGGCTAATGCCCCAGAACATTGAGGTACTGGCCATACCAGTCTCTCACCCCCTCTACCCTGACCCTGGAATTTAGTCTGTGCCACTGTATTATGGTTATCTGGAATTGTGTAGAAGGACCTAAGAGGCCCACACCAATGGATACTTCCAAGACAAGTTGGCCTCACCTTCCATGTAGCCCCAGATCCTCCTTGTTTGGACAGCCTTCAGTCAGCTATCAATCAGGCTGAAGTTGGCCAGAGCCATTGGCAACCACCTTTCCCCCACTCCACTGCCAGCCTGCTAGGATGGACATACATCCAGAGGCCCAGCTGAGGAAATGGAAAGGACATGGCATGACTGAGCCCCTCCCCTCCAGGGGCAGGGGAGAACCTATGCCAGCTGGCCCTGCTGACCCAGAATCCTCTGGAGGCGGCCAAAGTTATGGACAGACAGACTTGGGCCCCAACAAAAAGCTAGAATATACAGGTCTCTGGCAATTTAGGACTCATTATAGACCCAAATAGGGGGATAAAGGCAGGGTGCCATGGAGGAGGGGCTCCCTCTGAAGTCAGGAAGAGGCAGACAGGCGCCCAGGAAGGGGACAGAGAAAGATGAGGGAAAAATACACACACACACACACACACACACACACACACACACACACACACACACAGGTAGCCCAAGGCCTCAGCAGTCCCTGAGCACCTGAACATCCCAACCCCCGAGAAGATAGCACTAACGTTCTCAGACCAACTGTAGAAAAACTCAGAGCCTCTCATATGTCTGGAATGGCTAATAATACAGCATGGCATTTCCTACTGTACACACTGCTATGCAGGAAATTCAGCTACCTTATTTTTGGTTGTTGGTCATGGGGTTTGAACTTTGGGCCTTCACACAGTCCTTTAGCTCTTCAGCTGAAGGTGCGCGCTCTACCACTGGAGCCATTGGACCACATCCGGTTATCTGGTGGTTCAAAGCCAGCCTAAGCTGGCTTTGATCCGCGATCCTCAGATCTCAGTCTCCTGAGTAGCTAGGATTACAATTGTGAGCCACTGGCAGCACCTGGCTTCAGTTACCTTCTTATACCCAGGGGAAACCCAACTTGTCAGGCTACAAATCACATGCAATCCTTCACTTCAGACTTTGACACCAGCATCCAAAACCATACTTCCATGGATGGAGAGAATAAAATTGACACTACCCTCCCACCCTTGCTCACATTCACCTCACTCCCTGACTAAGACAGGCCACAACCTCTGGAGTTCTTGGTAAGGCAACGCCCACCCTGCTGTAATTTCACACTCGGGCAAACCTGGGGAGATCTTAGAAATTTCTGTACATTGAGGCCAGCACCTGGTCTCCCAACCACAGCACCTCCACTGCTTCACCATCTCTTGCAGGCAAAGGGTGTCTTTCTGGGGTTTTTGGTTGAGGGCCTTGAGCTCAGGGCTTGGGTACTGTCTCTGATGGGGTCTCAAGGACTTTCCTGCCTAGGGTGAATTTGACCATGATCCTCCTATCACAGCCTTGTAAATATCAAGGAGGACTGCTGAGAGCCACTAGTTCCTGCTTAATCATTGATCTTGCTGTTCTTGGACAGACCAGTGAGTTCCCTATCCTCGGGTTTAAGTGGTGGGAGCTGGAGCCCACAGTTTGAATCCTGGTCCTGCCACTTCCAAATGGCAGAAGAGCCTTAGAAATTCATTCCTATCTATACGAATACCAATGGAATGTGATGTATGTTATGACTGAATGGGCAGTTCTTGAAGGATAAAATTATACACAATTTTATTATAGAACACTGATCATTTTATTCAATATTTTATGAAGCATTTAAACAATCACATTCATTAAATGGAGGCATAATGAAATACCTAAGAATTAGGCCTCACATAGTATAAAGGTGCCATTTTTTTCTGCCAGGACTGAGATTGGAACTCTTAGTCTGGGTAACTCTGTTGCACTGTGTGGAATGGGGAAGCTGGCCTCCTTGAAGTCAAGAAATTCATGTGTACACCTCAGGTCTAAAATCGATCCCCAGCACTAGAAAACATCCTATTCATGTACATTTTAAATATGTGATTTATGTTTACATACATATGTTGACTCCATATTGCTTTCAGTGTAGTTATTCATTTTATGTTTTCTTTCATTCATGTAGTGACTGTTTATTTTATTGATTATTATGGCACATAGAACATTGATTACATTGATTACATAGGATATAGGTCTGCATATATATTACACTTATACCTGACACCCAGGACTTTCACAGGAAAGGAAAACATTTGTCACCATCAGCTTCTTACTCCACGATTCATTTTGTGGGAGTGCTGGCATCTGAACTCACGGCCTACAAGGCCCAATTCATGAATGGGTGAGTGTCAACACACCATCCTGGGGCAAATTGAATTGACAGGCAGTTCCTAGGACCTTAACTCGAGCCCCAGGTTTTGAAAAAATAAGAACAGAGTGACACCTAGATGGTAGTATGCTAATAAATATATATCTTTATAGAATGTCAGTATGTCTATCCATTATTCAGTTATAAAGACTACATTCCTTCCAATTCTTAGGTATTTATTATGCCTCCATGTAATTAATGTTATTATTTTCATCCTTAATAAACTATTAAGTAAATCAGTGTCCTGAAATTATTGCATCCCTGTGAGAAATAGTATTCTTTTAATGCTTCATAAGATAATTAAATAAAATCAATCAGCTGGCTGAAATCATGAAGTCTAATTTTATTCAAGTATCTTTCATGAGCAACTTATTCAACTGTGACATTGATAACATTCCATCGTTATTCCTGTGAATGGGAATGAGTCTTTTAAGATCTTCCACCATCCAGAAGTGGCATGACTGGGATTCGAACTGCAGGCTTATGTTGCTATAAGGGACTATGGCTTCTTCAAATGCCCACATTTGAAAAAGAAATATTTAGCTCCCTGGTTCGCAATTTGTGCCATTTTTTCTGCCAGGCCAAGGATTTGTATTCAAGGTCTGGGTAAATATGGAGCACTGTGAGGGATGGGAATCTGACCATGCTTGAAGACAAAAAAGTCAGGCCTGTTCCCTAGGCCCGAATTCAAGTCTCAAGCCTGGAAAACATACTCCTTATATCCATTTTAAAGACAGAATTTATATTTCCATACAGATATTCAGTCCATATTGTGTTTGATGTGGTTATTCATTTTATGTCTTGTTTTATACATTTATTTACCAATTATTTTATTGACTCGGATGACACCTCTACCATTTATTACATTGTTTACATCCTATCACATAGCATATAGAATTGTAGATATGTTCTCCATCATATCTGACCCACAGGACTCTCCCAGAAAAAGAAATCATGTGTCACACTCGGTTTCTTACTCCAAGATTAAATTTTTGGCAGTGCTAGGATATGAACTCAAGGCCTAGCAGGCCCAATTCATGAATGGATGAGTGTGAGCATGGCAGCCTCTAGCCAATGAAGCTGTTAGGTGGTTCCCAGGTGCTGAGATTGAGCCCCAGGTTTGGCCAAAACAGTGATACATGTATAGGCAGATGGTGCTATACAAATAAATTTATATTGGTAAAGAGCACCAAAGCTGTCTATCTATGATTGAATAACACCTAGTATGTTCCTACCAACTCTTAGGCATGTATTATACCACCATTGAAGTAATATTATTCTTTTCATGCTTAATAAACTATTAATTAGGATCAATCAGCTTGCTAGGATTATTGCATCCAACTTTAGACTAGACCGAAGCATGAACTACTCTTTCAATTGGTATTCCTATGCATAGGAACGAGTCTCTTGTGATCTTCTGCCATTGGTAGGTGTCAGGACTGGGATTTGAACCCAGGGCCTATGTTGACAGGTAGGCCTATGGCTTCCCTGATAGCCCGCCAGCCTTCAGCAATGGCAGGTCAGGTCCACTTTGCAATCGTGTCATTCAGACCCAGGATAGTCACTGTGCAAAGAAAAAAATGTAAAACCCCCAGCCCTCTGCAGCTCACCACTTTTTTTCTATGCTACTTTTTTTTTCTTCCTGCAGGCCCTGTGGGCCTAGGATCCCAAGATCGGCTATGGGTCCAGAAGTTACACTCCAGCCTAGGGCAATCGAAGCTGAGGCAGAGTTGCCACGACCTGAGTTCAAGCCCCCTGTTGGCAAAATAAAGAATAACTTAAAATTAATTATTTAACTAAATTAAAAAGGAAGAAAGCTCCCTGGCTTGGAATTTCTGCCAGTGTTATTTCCTAGCCTGGGATTTGAACTCAGGTCTCAGTAAATCTGTAGCAGTGTGCACGAAAGGGCAGAGTTGCCACTTCTTGAATTCAAACCCGGTGCAAAGCCAAAAATAAAAATTAAGTCACTGAGCTCGGCAGGGGGAGTAGATGTCCAGATGGGAGGGGGGGAATGGTAGGTGGAACACAAAGGAGGAGGCTACAATCCTCAATCGGAAATATAATCATTATCTTGCTCATTTAACTATAACCTCTCTGTACAACATTTTTACAATAAAAAATGAAAAATGTCTTCCTCAGAGAAGCAGTTTGGGGGTAAGGGAAAGAGGTCTGAATAGATGTACAAAATTCCACACTGATTTTATTTTAATATTCAGTATGGAACTGAATAAACATAGCTGCTTCCATTAAAAAGAATTAAGTCACTGCCTTGGAAATGGAGCCAGTATTTCCTTCAGTGCTGGGATTTGATCTCACCATCCAGATAACTCTTTTGCACTGTGGGTGAAAGCAAAGCTCACTGTCCTTGAGGAAAAGAAATTCAGGTTATAGTTACCAGGGTCTGAATGAAGGCCCTGCAATGGAAAAATATTTCTATATATGTGTAATATATGATATATATTTTCTTATGTATGTTTATAACATATTATGATTTTTATTATTGATTTTGTATTTATTTTAGTTTTTACTTGATTTGTAATGCACAGAGACTTGGAGCGCCCGAAAAGACCACCAGGGACCAAAGATCAATGCAAGCAGCAATGAGTCATTTATTGACAAGCTCGAGCACAGACCACTCTGTGCACTGATGTCTGAGTGCAGAGAGAGGCCCGCAGCACAGGGTTACAGCACTTTTTATATGTTCTTTGGTAGGGGTAATGCCTCAGTATGTATAGGCAACGAATCAATACACCACGTGGGAAATTTAAATCATAATTCTAGCAGATGATTGGCACGATACAAAGCAAGAAAAAGGCTGGGTCTGATAATTGATGGGCTAGCAGACTAAGCCAAATGGCCACTATCTCTGATCCCAGGCCTGGGTGGAAGTGGTTGCCAAATGGCCACTGTCTCTGATCCCTGTGCGGGGGAAGTGGTTGCCAGATAGCCACTATCTCTGATCTCAGGCCCGGGTGGGGGGTCTGGAATGTGTTAACTTCAGCTCCAGATCCTGGAGTGTCTGGGGCTCAAGGGCCTGTAGAATAGCAGCTGCATTCTTCAAGCAGGTCTAATACAAAATGGCAAATACAGGTCTATCTGGATATATATATATATATATATATATATATCATGCTTCTCAGATTCATTTACTTATTGTCTATTGTATTTAGTATTTTTGGGGGGGAGAGTCCAGTCGTGGGCCTGAACTCTGGGCCTGGGCACTGTCCCTCAGATCTTCAGCTCAAGGCTAGCGCACTACCACTTGAGCCACAATTCCGCTTCTGGCTTTTTTTTCTGCTTATATGGTGCTGAGGAATTGAACGCAGGACCTCATGCATGCAAGGCAAGCACTCTACCAGTGAGCTACCTTCCCAGCCCCTATTTAGTATTTTTATACACATAATATTTAATATATGTTGTATATCTATTATAAAATTATACACAATAATATAGGACTGAGTTCCGGGAAGATGGTGGAGGAGAAGCTGGGGGCTAAACAAGCTCTCCCATAGAAAGCAGTTTTAGTGCTCCAATGAACAGTCCTAAGCCAGAGAATCACACAAAGTGTGCCATCACAGTAAAGAGTGTTAGACTAGAGAGGGAAAATCCAGGCAAGGAGACAGATCTGAGCACTTGCCAACAGCTGTGGCTGCAGCGGCGGCGGCAGTGGCAGTGGCAGTGGCAGCAGTGTTGGCAGCAGCCATAGATGCCATACCTGGAACACAGAGAGTCCAGGACAAAGGTGCCAGATGCGGCCAGTGAGTGGATTCTATTCAACACCAGAAAGAACTGACAAGGAGCACACATCATCATCCTGCAGTTCATAGACCAGAGACGACCCAGGAACCAAGACTCCCGCTTGAGTAGAAGCCTGACATCCTCTCAGGGAGCAGAGGAGGGAAGGCCACCCCTCCCCCCCCCACTATGGGAGATCTCCATCTTTGATAATGACAAAGGGCTGGCTGAGCAGCTAGCTCCAACTCAGGCCTTGGAAGAAAACAAAAGAGTCATTAAGCAGGTCACAGGAACCTAACCTGACCTGCCAGGCTCAGCTCCACCCAGGGAAAAGTCACCGAGCCTGGGCCACCAGCCCCAGGAGTGTCTTTCTTCACTGGGTAAACAGAGACAGAGGCTTCCCCTCTCTACAGCAGCCTTGACAATCAATTGAAATTCATTAAACATAAACCCTGAGAATGGCTCCAGGCAGGCTCTGTGAGTGTCTCAGAAGCTAGACCCTCAGGGAAAAGCTAATGTTTGCTGAAAGGCCTCAACTCTACCCAGAACATAGCGTCATCACAGCATCTCCAAACTAGAGAAAACAGCCATCTCCCTCTTCTGTGATACTCAAATAAGCTCTCCCTCCCATTGAACTAGCCTGGGAGGAGGATCACAAAATCCTGGGTAAACCAGAGCATTTTTCTGCTTGCTCAAACAAACTGACTTAAGACGCAAACCAAGCCACAGGAAAATCAAACACCACAAGCAGACAAGAGACTCCAACTAGAGACTGGTTATGGACACAAGGGAGATACAGGATCTTCCCATTCCACCCAAAAAACTCAAAAAACTCTTTTTTTGTACCGTTTATAAAGAAATTTTTTCTAAAACTGTTTTTTATTTTTAACTTAAAAAATTTGTTTTCTATTAACATTTTCTTCCTCTTATAATTTTTATTTTAGGGGTATATGTGTGTGTGCTTTTTTTTCTTTTTCTTTTTAAATTTTTTTTTGTTTAGCTTTATTGACCTTTTGATCCGTTTTTTTCTTTCCTTCTCATTCTTTTCACCTTTTCTTCTCTTTCATTCTTCTTTGCGTGACTTAATTGATGTTCTGCTCATCCTCAGATATACCCGTAGTCTATTATTAGACCTTATATCCCATTGTGCACACATTTAATGCAGAAATTTATTACTCAATTCAAAACCTCTTAGACTTAAATTCCTTAATAGCAGTACTACCTCTTTATACTTATATAATATAAGCATTTTAATTTTTAAGTTTTTCACATCTCCTTTCTATCCCTACCCTTCTCTTATCTTATCCATGTTCTTCTCTGAATATTATGTTTTTAAATTTGCATAATTTTTGTTTTTAAGTGTTTCACTTTTTAACTTTTAAATTTTGTTTTTCTATTTTTTCTTGTCTCTTTTTTTCTCTTTCTTCTTTTTTTTCTCTCTCTACTATCATCCTATCCAACCTATTTCCCACTTTGAGATTAGTACTTAGTTAAGTTAACCTTCCCTCTGCCTGCCCACATCCCTCTAATCCTATTTTTACCCACATTTTTCCCTAAACCTAATAATTTCTGGTTTGCCAAATTCTTCTTTGCAGTTCGTAACCCATTAATACATAGTTGTTGGATGTTGAATAGATATAGCTGTTGAACTAGATTTTTTTGTATCTGCAGATTTTGACTGTGCAACTACAGACTTTGGTTGATGCTTGACTTAAGATAGTGTTCTAGCACAAAACTGGTGTTACTTTCATCCCAAATGGGCAGGGCTGAGAACACTCAAAGAGAACTAGAGGAATTGCATGAACGTGAGGAAGCTAATCAAAGAGTAATACAGAAAAAGAGAGAGCAGGATCAGAATACATAAAGATCGCTAAAGGCATTCATGGAATCCATAAAGAGAAAGTTGAAAGAAGTCAGGGAGACCGTAATGGGAATGCTGAATGTAACCCAACAGAAGGAATGACAGTCCAAGGAAGCCATAACCAATTAACTAAGTGATTTGAAAATAAACACTGATAACCAAATTAAGGAAGTAAAGCAGTTCATACAAGATCTAAAACAAAGCTTCAACAAAGAATTTGAACTAATCAAAGCCAGCCAACTAGAAGGAAAAGAAATAAAAACAAAGTAGAAAGTCTTGATAGTAGGTTAGACCATGAAGAAGATCGAATCTCGGGAATTGAAGACAGCCTAGACATTATAGAGAAAGAACATACAACCATCTAAGACAAATCCAAGAAATAGGATAGATCTATTCAACATTTGGAAGACACCATGAGAAGGCTTAATCTGAGGATAATTAGTGTAGAGGAGCACCTAGAGACAAAAGTTAATGGTCTGGGAAATTTAACAGGATCCTAGCAGAGAAGTTCCCAAACATGAAAAAAGATAGGCCTATTCAGATAGAAGAAGCTTTTAGAACTCCAAATAGACCAGACCAGAACAGGACAACCCAGCATCTCATCTCATTATAATCCTCACAGGATCAATTCAGACCAAGGAAAACATCCTTAAAGCTCTCAAGGAGAAAAGATCAATCACTTATAAAGGGAATCCAATTGGAATCACTTCAGATTTCTCAGCAGAGACGGTTAAAGCAAGAAGAGCCTGGAATGATGTATGCCATGCCGTAAACACAAACAACTATCAACGATGTATATTGTACCCAGCTAAACTCTCCTTCATAACCGAAGGTCAAATAAAAACTTTCCATAGCAAAGAAAAATTGAAATAATTTATCTCCACCAAACCAGCCCTACAAATGATTCTTAAAGATGTCTTACACATAGAAAACCAACAAGACCACAAAAAGGTGAAGAAACCCAGCCAAACTGAGAATCCAAGAACCATAGAAAGAACCCAGTTGCCACAACCCCCAAGAAGGTGGATAAAAAGCAGGAACTCCCAAACACTTCTCAGTTCTATCTCTCAACATTGACGGACTTAACTCTCCAATTAAGCGACATAGACTGTCTAGTTGGATTAAAAAGCAAGATCTTTCTATCTGCTGCCTTCAGGATTCACATTTTGCCCAAAAAAAAAATCAAATACATTTTCAATGTGAAAGGCTGGAACAAAATCTACCAAGCAAACGGCCCCCATAAACAGGCGGGAGTTGCAATCCTAATATCAGATAAAATAGACTTCGAATTAAACTTAGTGAGAAGAGATAAAGAAGGTCACTACATACTTATTAAGGGATCTCTCCTTCAGGAGGATATTACAATTCTAAATATCTATTCCCCAAATAACGAAGCATAAAAATTTATACAAGAAACACTACTTTCAATCAAATCCCACATAGATCCAAAGACATTAATTGTTGGGGACTTTAACACACCACTTTCTGCACTAGATAGATCAACTTGGCAAAAACTCAACAGAGAAACCGCAGATCTAACCACCTGCATACATCAAATAGATTTAATAGACATCTACCAAATTTTTCACCCAGCAGCATCAGAATACACGTTTTTCTCAGCAGCACATGGAACATTTTCCAAAACAGACCACATTTTAGGCCACAAAGCAACCTTGTCCAAATTCAGAAACATTGAAGTTATTCCTTGCATTCTCTCTGACCACAAGGGAATAAAATTAGAACTCAAAACCAAAAGCCATCAAAGAAAGTCTTGTAACACATGGAGGCTGAATAACACACTACTGAATCACGAGTGGGTCATGGAAGAGATTAGAAAGGAAATCCAAAAGTTCATGATATTCAACAAAAATGAGCACACAAATTACCAGCTCCTCTGAGACACATCAAAGGCAGTACTCAAAGGCAAGTTTATAGCTTTAAGTTCCTACATCAACAAATTGGAGAGATCTGAAACCAACAATTTGATGAGATATCTGAGCCTCCTTGAAAAAGAGCAGCAAGAAAAACTGCAATCCAGTTGATGGAAAGAAATCATTGAATTCAAATCAGTATTAAATGAATTAGAATCCAAACAAACCATAGAAAGAATAAAAAAAACCGAGTTGGTTCTTCGAAAAAATAAACAAAATTGACAGACCCTTAGCAAATCTTACCAGAAAAAGAAGAGAACACACCCAAATAAATAAACTCAGAATGAGAATGGAAACATCACCACAGAACAACTAAGATTCAAAACATTATAAGGAAATACTTCTCAAAACTTTATGCTAATAAGTTTGAGAACTTGGCAGAAATGGACCTTTTCCTAGCAAATACTGACATTCCGAAACTAAACCAAGATGAGTTAAACCATTTTAACAAACCCATATCAAGCATTGAAATAGAAACAGAAATAAGACATCTCCCATCTAAGAAAAGCCCAGGACCAGGTGAATTAACAGCAGAAGTCTACAAGGCATTAAAAGCAGAGCTCACACCAATACTCCTCCAACTCTTCAATGAAATTGAAAGAGAAAGTTCACTACCGAACTCATTCTATGAAGTTATCATAACCCTCATCCAAAACCAGGCAGGGACTCATCAAAGAAAGAGAAATATAGACCCATTTCTTGGATGAAAATTCATGAAAAACTTCTCAACAAAATTCTGGCCAATTGACTTCAACAATTTATTGAAAAAATCATAAACCAAGATCAAACAGGATTCATTTCAGAGATGCAAAGCTGGTTCAATATACGGAAATCAATTAGTATAATTCATCACATCAACAGGAGCACGGATAAGAACCACATGGTTATTTCAATAGAAGCAGAAAAAGCATTTGACAACATTCAACACCACTTTATGATGAAAGTTCTGGAAAAATTAGGAATTCATGGAACATTCCTCAACACAATAAAGGCTGTATATGACAAACCTACAGCCAGCATTATACTTAATGGTGAAAAAGCCATTTTTTCTTAGCTCAGGAATGAGACAAGGATGTCCACTCTCTCCACTTTTCTTCAATCTAGTATTAGAATGACTACCTACAGCAATAAGACAAGATGCAAACATAAAGTGGATCCAAATAGGGAAAGAAGTAAAACTCTACTTCGTTGCAGATGACATGATCTTGTATTTAAAGAATCCCACAGACTCCACTCCTAAATTACTCAAGTTGATTCAAAAGTAACCCTCAAAAATCAATGGCTTTTCTGTATGCCAACAATGAGAAAAGTGTGGCTGAAATTAGGAAAGCAACTCCATTCATAATAGCCACTCAAAAAATAAAATACTTAGGAATTAACTTAACCAAAGATGTGAAGGAACTCTATGATGAAAAATTTAAAAACCTCAAAAAGGAAATCAAAACAGAACTTCGAAAGTGGCAAAAACTCCCATGCTCCTGGATTGGGAAGATCAACATCGTGAAAATGGCAATACTTCCCAAGGCTATCTACAAATTCAATGCGATACCTATCAATATTCCAACCTCATTCTTCAAGGAAATAGAAGACGCAATCCAAAAATTCATATGGAATAATTAAAGTCCCTGAATGGCAAAAACAATTCTCAACAGAAAGAACAGTGCTGGAAGAATATCAATACCAAATTTCAAACTCTACTACAAAGCCATAGTAATCAAAACAGCTTGGTACTGGCACAAGAAGAGACCTCAAGACCAATGGAAGAGAATTGAAAACCCAGAATGAATGCATAGACCTATAGCCATCTAATCTTTGATAAGGGAGCTAAAAAAATAGAGTGGAAGAAAGACAGCCTCTTCAGTAAATGGTGCTGGCAAAACTGGTTAACTACTTGTAGAAAACTAAAGCTAGATCCTTATATATCACCCTGCACCAGAATCAACTCCGAATAAATCAAAGACCTCGGAGTCAAAGCAGACACTCTGAAAGTATTACAGGATGGAATAGGAGAAACCTTAGGTCTCCTTGGCACAGGGCGAAATTTTCTTAATAAAGACCCAGAAACACCACAAATCAAAGAAAGTTTGGACAAATGGGGTCGCATGAAATTGCAGAGCTTCTGCATGGCAAAGAACATAGCAAACAAGATTAATAGGAAGCCCACGGATTGGGAGAAGATCTTCACTAGCCATACAACAGACAAGGGTCTCATATCTAAAATGTACCTGGAACTCAAAAAATTAAATCCCCCAACAACAAATCTTGAAAAAAAACAACTGCCCAATAAATAAGTGGGTTAAAGACTTAAAGAGAAACCTCTCTGAAGAGGAAAGAAGGATGGCCAATAGACACATGAAGAAATGCTCAACCTCCCTAGCCATTAAAGAAATGCACATCAAAATAACATTGAGATACCACCTTACCACAGTTAGAATGGCAATAATCAAGAACTCTAATAACAACAGATGCTGGAGGGGATGTGGACAGAAGGGAATCTTACCGCATTGTTGGTGGGATTGTGAACTTGTTCAACCTCTTTGGAAAGCAGTATTGAGTTTCATCAAAAGACACATAGAACTCACCTCTGACCCAGCAATCCCACTTTGGGGCATTTACCCAATTGTTCAAAACAAGACCACAATAAAGCTACCAGCACGACTATGTTTATTGCTGCATTATTTACCATAGCTATGATATTGAATCAGCCCAGATGCCCCTCAGTAGATGACTGGATCAATAAAATGTAGTACATATGCACAATTTAATTCTATGCCTCCATCAGAAAGAATGACATTGCCCCATTTGTTAGGAAATAGGAAGACTTGGAAAAAATTATATTAAGTGAAGTAAGCCAGGCCCAAAGAAGCATAGGTCCCATGGTTTCCCTTATTTGCAATAATTAGTATATATCTGAGTCAAGCAGAAAAGATCAGATAAGTTGATGTTAGGGAAATGAACCCTAAGATATGTGTTCAAATGTTTTTTTTTCTTTCATGCTATTGTTTCTAACACATTTATAAGATTATTTCTTTGTTGCTTTGTATGTCCCTCCCCACAGTATAAACCCTGCTTTCACTGAATTTGATGTCAGTGTAATTTGTGGAGGGGAAAGGAAAAAATAAATCGTTTAAATAAGGATACAGGTGGACCCACTGCAACAATGAGATGTACAAGTCGTTATGTTGAAAACAAACTTTACAACTTTGGTGGGGAGGGAGGACTTAGTAGGGGGGCAGGGGGGAGGATGGGAAAGGATAGGAAGGGGAAACAAAGGAGGAGGCTACAATGCTTGATAAGAAATGTACTCATTATTTTGCCCATGCAATTTTAACCCCTCTGCACAGTATTTTCACAATAAAAATATTATACAGCGAAAATTTAATAATATAGGACATTGACTCATTTTTCATTAATACTTTTTTGTGTTGAAATATGATACATAATTAAATGGTAGCATTGTCATGGTCTTCACATGTTTAGAGTGTCTCCCAAGTATGAGCTTTGTCTTCTTTGTCTTTGGACACCTTCCTATAGAGATTTCTTTAAATGATTTATACTCAGAAACCTTTTCTTGAGGATAGGCAAGTTAAGGGATAAAATTGTAAGGGTGGGGCTAGAAATGTGGCTTAGTGCTAGAGAACTTGCTCAGCATGCATGAATGCCAGGGTTTGAATCATCAGTGCCACATACAAAGAAAAAGCCAGAAGCTGTGGAGAGGCTCAAGTGGTAGAGTGCTAGTCTTGAGAAAAAGAAGCTCAGAGACAGTACCAAGGCCCTAAGATAAAGTCCCAGACCTGTCAAAAACTATTGGCCAGATGCCAGTGGCTCACAACTGGAACACTAGATTCTCAGCAGGCTGAGATCTGAATACCACAGTTCAAAGACAACCTAGGCAAGGAAAGCCTGTTAGCCTCTTACCTTCAATGAACCACCAAAAGACCCCATGTGGTCCTGTGGCTCAAGTGGTAGAGTGTTCGCCTTGTGCTGAAGTGCTCAGGGACAGTGCACAGGCTTGAGTTCAAGACACACAACTGGAAAAATTGAGGGTTAATCAAAGTACTTTTCCTATCTGATAATTAGGAGAACATTCTCTGGAAAATGAATCCTGATGTACACCAGAATTTGAGTCAGAGCTCAAGGTTCAAGTGTAGCTCATCCATATGAACAGACTTTCAGGCTCTAGCATTATAACCTTATGTCCTAAGGGTTCTGAAAGGTCCAATGTTAAAAGGCTTAATATGCTCCACAAGCCCTTTGTGATAAGCATTTGACTTGTATTGTCAATCTCATTACAGTTCTGAACCTAGCAGAGAACCAATAGCTCATGAGTGTCACCCTAGCTCAGGAGGCTGAGGTCTGAGGATAACAGAGTGAAGCCAACCAGGGAGGGAAAGTCTATGACACTCTTCCACTGCTGAAAGGTCAGACGTTCAAGAGCTTCCTGGGTTTTCCTTGGTGATAAGTTACTTGTACTCTAAATGTTCTTAGACTTCTTGAGCTATAGAAGCAGGAAAGAAACATTATTTACCCATCCTGGGTTCAAATGAAATTCTCAGGATCCAAGCCTTAGCCCTGTTAGCCGGAAGAACTCCAGTGAAACACTGTATTTGAAGGACAGGAAACAGTTTACCTCAGGATTAGGAGGCAGATTGTACACACTCAACAGGGAAGTGAGCTGCAAAACCACTTCATTCATTCCAGGCACACCAGCAATGACGGGAAACCTGAAACATTTGTTAGAGTTACACCAGGGTCAGGCTTTTTTCAGTCTCTTCAAACAATGACTAATTATCCTTCCTCCCTCAGGTGAAGGGAGCCTCGGGCTATCTTTAGGTTAACAATAGAGAGCCAATTTATTGGGGGAGAGGGGAGGAACAGAATACAAAAACCCTGCTCTCTGATCTTAGCAAGTGGGTTTTTGATTCTCTATCTGGCAGATTTGAAGGCCCTTCTTCTACTCTGCCAATCCATTCTCCTTCCTTCATTCTACACATACATAATGCAAATACCCAGTCAAGGAGAGGCAGGGCCCTTTCTCTACTGACTCCAAGCACCTGAGTTAGAACCTGGCTCTGCCCTCTTGGCTTTGGTGTCTTCGGCTGCCTGAGGAGTGGGATAGAGACAGTCTTCCTGCTCTGTGTTTGTGTGAAGGTGATGCTGAGTCCTGGCACACTTCAGAAGACCTCATGACTGGGAATTGTTCCCTTCTTTCCTCTATCTATCTATCTATCTATCTATCTATCTATCTATCTATCTATCTATCTATCTATCTATCTATCTATCTATCTCTATCTATCTATCTATCTATCTATCTATCTATCTATCCATCCATCCATCTCTCTACCTACATACCTACCAACCCAACTAGCTATCTGTTTGCCAGTTTTTTGGTTGAACTCAAGGCCTGGGCACTGTCTCTAGCACTCTGCTACATGAGTCACATCATGAATTCTGGTGTTTTGTGTGTGTGTGCTTCTGAGGAATCAAACCCAGGGCTTCTTGCATGCTAGGCAAGCACTCTCTCACTAATCCACATTCCCAGCCCCCTCATCTTTTGCTTAGTGGAAGTTTTTACATAAGTATGCTACCATCTTACATCTCCAAGTTTAATTTTCTGAATACCGGTTATTTCTACGAAACCTAACCTTTTCCCCTACCTGATTTGTGACTGTACCGTCCTTGGCCTCATAATAAAATATAAATAAAGGCTGCTGAGATTTTAAGTGCATCATATAAGGACACAAGCCTGGAACCCTAGAAGAGAAAAGTGATGGGCCTGAAATGAAGAGAATAATGTGGTATGTGCAACAAGCATATCTGAAAAATGAATCAGTAAATAAAAGCAGAAGCATTGTATATGATCGGTTTGCCCTCGGGGAGGTAATATGCACACATAAGTAGGTAGAGCACTAATACATAACATGACCTTCTCTTTCTGAATTTTTATGGCCATCCCAGGGCCTAAAGTCAGGGCCTCATGTATTCCTCAGATGTTTTGCTCAAGGCTGAGGCTATACCACCGCCACAGCTCCACTTCCAGCCATCTGGTCATTAATTGGATATAAGGACCACCCAGGCTTGCCTGGTCGGGCCTGTATTTCCTGCTAGGCTCTCTCACAGCTGGAGCTCTACTATCTGGGCCACTGCTCCACTTCTGGTTTTCTAGTGTGTTCTAGATATTTAAGGTTGGAGACACATAACACTCATAACTATTACATCATTTTATAGGCAAAATGACCAATGAAGACAGTGTAAGGATCACTTCAGCTTTTGGTCCTCTTATCTGGAGACAGTAAATTCACTGCAGCTCAAAGCTCAGTGACAGAGCTGGCATGAACTGTGAATCTTAGCTCCCAAATCCTATGACACTCATTTTTCACTTTTGGCTTCTAACCTGTTAGCAGAGGGGAAGATGAGGATAGCGAATCCTTCTCAGAGAAAGCAGCAATAAAGAACATTGGGCAGTTTACTTATAAATTCAAACCATTGGAATGACCCTGTGAAGAAGTCAGATTGTCCAGATTAAAAAATGAAGAAGAAAAGAAAGGCAGGTGCCAGTCTCTGCTGACTATAATCCCAGCTCCTCAGACGATGAGATGTAGAGATTATCAGTTTGAATCCAGCCCAGTTAGGAGAGTCCTTGACATGCTTATTTCTAAGAAATCACAGAAAAACCCAGAAGTGGGACTGTGATTCAAGGGTAATGAGCTACCCTGGAGCAAAAGGAGCTCAGGGACAACCCCTAGGCTCATAGTTCAACCCCAGTACCTGCCCCACCAAAAGAGCCTGTACCTCCATATCTTTGTGTATGTATGGATGCATTCCTATAGGTGAAACTCCAGAGTAGCATTTGTGAATGGCACCAAGCTAGGAAAGTTGTTTTCAATACAATGATTTCATAGCACAGAGATGGCTTTCATGACAATGTATGTTCTGGGGCTCCCCTCACTGGGCCCAGTGTAGTTTGAGGGTTTCTCTGCACCCCAGGCCTGCTGGAAGAAATCTCTCACATTGTCTGAACAGGCAGACTAAGGGCCTCACTCCTGTACAGCTATGTAACAAACGACTCCATCCGGGCCAATTAGTGAGGATGAGTGTGGGCAGGCTCTGAAGGTAAGGAGAAAAAGGCCTCTTTGTACCCCAGGCTCTCTCTCTTCCCAGTGCTCTGATTTGACAGGAAGCCTTCATCTGTGCCACCTCCTGTGGCAGGCCAAGTTCCCTGCACTTATTCTGCCTTTGTGGGGCTATGTTCTGGTGTTCATATACAGTGCTAAATGTAATTCAGGAGTCCTTCAAGAACACAACTAGGGCACTGAACCTAAGGAAATGTTTCATTGCAGATCATGATGAGCCTATGATGCCTGTCCTAGGTTTCCGGAAGCTTGGGAAATCCAAGCACATGTCAGATATCACAATAATTCCTGTCATATGGGACTGGTGAAGTTCATCTGGTTTTGAAACCTTTGACATCTCCTAGTTAAGCAGTGGATGGCTGGGTTTGATTGTGAATACAGGGCCTGGATGCTGACCATGAGATCAGAGCAGAAGACTAGTGCTTTACCATTTTGTGTCACAGCTTCACTTCTGCTTTCTGTGTGTGTGTGTGTGTGTGTGTGTGTGTGTGTGTGTGAATACACTAGTCCTGCAGCTTGAACTCAGGACTTGAGCACTGTACCTAGTTTCTCTTGTATAAGGATAGCCCTTTCCCACTTGAGCCACAGAGCCAGTTCAGGCTTTTTCCTGGTAATGTGGTACTGAGAAATCAAGCCCAGGGTGTCATATATGCAAAGCACTCTACCCCTAAGGCACATTCCCAGCGCTCTACTTCAGGTTTGTTAGTTTGTGTTTGTCTTTTTGTTGTTGTTGGTGGTGGTGGTTGTAGGAGTTGAAGTCTGGGCTTGAGTGCTGTCCCTGAGTTCTTCAGCTAAAGTATTGTGCCTTACCATTTGAGCCAGAGGCCACTTCAGGTTTTCTGGTGGTTTATTGGAGCTAAATGTCTCAAGGACTTTCTTGCCCAGGCTAGGTTTGAACCATGATCTTCAGATCTCATCCTCCTGAGTAGCTAGTATAACAGGCATGAGCCACAACCACCCAGCTTCCACTTCAGTTTTCTTAGTTGTGAATTGGAGATATAATCTCATGGGACCTTTTGTGTTTGGAATAGTTTGGAACCTTGGTCCTCAGATCTCAGCTTCCTGAGAAGGCAGGATGACAGACCTCAGCTATCCACCCCTAGGCCGTGGCACTCTGCTGCAAGGGGGTCCTTGGCTCCACGTGGTGGAGTGTTATCCATGAGCCCAAGAGGTAAGGGTCACTGCTAAGGCTGCACTTTCAAGGTTCATGTCTGAGAAAAAACAAAATGAAACAATTGTCTGCAGGAGACAACTCACCCACTCTTTAGTAATACAAAATTTTGTCCCTGCTATGGGGACATATCTGAGCCTCAATATTCTTGTCTGCTAATCATCTCAATTGTAGAGCTCTTACAAGGACCAGATGAAAGAATGCACCCTGTGAAGGACACAGCACATGGCACTCTTTGAAGGACTCATTACACAGCACCATGTGATAGACTCAGCACACAGCACCCAACGCAGGACTCAGCACACTGCACCCTATGAAAGACATCACATAGCTCTATTAAACAAGCTGTCATTAGAATTAGGGTGCTTTCATCAGTATCACCATTCTTTGAGGAACATTTCATAAACCATATAAGTTCAAATCTAATGGTTTAGTGGGGTAGTTTTTTGGAGGGATTACCAATGGGGCTTGTACTCAATGCATGGGGATACTGTTCTAATACCATTTGTTCAAAGCTAGAGATCTACCACTTTGAGCCACATTTCCAGGAGTCTCACAGACTTCCTGTCAGGGCTGGGTTTTAAAGCCCCCTCGCAGCCAGGATGACGGCGGTAAACCAGCAGCGTCTGTTTTCTTGGAGCTGGGTTGCAGCGGTTTACATCTGGCTAAGTCAGGTTAGGTGCCAACTGTCACCGCCATACTCCTAGCTTGCTCTGTGGTGATGCATTTGAAGTCCTGGTCTTATATACTTGCAGTTAGAACATTCTACCTTTTTTTGGCAGCAGTCCTGGGCCTTGAGTAAGGGCTTAGACACTATCCCTAAGTATTTGTGCTCCAGGCTAGCACTCAATTGATTGAATGACAGCAGAACTTTTGGATTTTCTGTTTATGTGGCACTGAGGAATTGAACCCAGGGCTTCCTGCTTACTAGGGAAGCACTCAACCACCGAGCTCCAGGAGTGAACAAGGTATAAGTATATACAGATTGCTGTATATAAATATTATGTACACAAAAAGAGAGATATCCCTATATTATTAACTTATAGATATTACTGCTAATTACTAGATATTAAATTATGTCTCCACTTAATGATGTGTCCCAGTTGAACAATTAATAAAGCATTAATTAAAATTACTCAATATCCTATTATTATCATATGTGTACATATATACATACATATATTTACATATTTTATAGAATGAGACAGGTGTCTATATATAATTAAATTATGCATCATGTGTCACTACCAAATAATAGGTATTTAATTATGACTGCATGCAATTTTTATTCTGTTAATGCTTAATAAAATATTAATAAAACTTAATACACATCCTATAATTATTGCATCTAATTTTATTTACAATGATACACTAATTCAACCCTTCATCATTTATTGTAGTGACAATTATTCCACCTATGACATTTATTACATTTATGACATCCTATTACATAGCATATAGATTTGCACCCGAATTATACATCCTACCTGTCACCGAGCACTTTCAAAGAGAAAGAAAACGTGTTATGCTCAGCTTCTCACTTCAAGATTACATTTTTGGCAGTGTTGGGATCTAAACTCATGAATGAGTAATTTTCAGTGCAGCAGCCTCTAGCCAATTCAGCTCCTAGGCAGTTCCCAGGCCATGAGATTGAGCCCCATATGTTGACGCCATATTGTTCTTAGTGTAGTTATTCATTTAATTTTTTGTTTTATTCATCTATTTACCATTTATTTTATTGACTGTTATTACACATGGAATATTTATTACATTTATTACATAGGATATATATTTGCCTATGTATGAAACTTCACACCTGACACTCAGGAATTTCACAAGAAAGGAAAATGTGTCACCATGGGCTTCTTACTCCACGATTCAATTTTTGTGAGTGCTGGCATCTGAACTCACAGCCTACAAGGATCAATACATGAATGGGTGATTGTCAGCACGCCAGCCTGGTGCACATTGAGCTGACAAGTAGTTCCCAGCACTTGAGATCGAGCCCCAGGGATTGACAAAATAAGAACAGATTGACATGCAGATGGTAGTACACAAATAAATATAGATCTTTATAGAGTGCCAGAGATGTGTATACAATATTCAGTTATATATGTTACATTCCTACCAAATCTTAGGTATTTATTATGCCTCCATGTAATATTATTTTCATCATTAATGAATTATTAATTAAATCAATCACTTTCCTGGAATTATTGTGTTCATGTAATTAATAGTATTCTTTTAATGTGTCAAAAATATTCATTAAAATCCATCAGCCTCCTAAAATCACTCTAATTTTATAGTAGTATCATTCAGGAACAACTAATTCAACCTTGACATTCACAACCTTCCAATGGTATTCCTATGAATAGGAATGAGACCCTTAGGATCTCCCTCCATTGGTAGGGGTCAAGACCCGGCTTCAAACCCAGGGCCTATGTTGCCATGTTGGCCTGTGGCTTAACTGGAATCCCGCCAGCCTTCAGCAATGCCAGGTTACCAACACTTTTCAGTCATGTCATTCAAACCCAGGAAGGTCACATTGCAAAGAAACAAATGTAAAACCTGCAGCTCTCTGCAAGTTGCTGTTGTTTTTTTTTTCCTGTGTCGTTTTTTTTTTGTGTGTTTTTTTTTCCCCTGTCAGCTTTTGGGGCCTAGGATCCAGGTTCTGCTGTGGGTCCAGTGGCTGCACCCTAGCCTAGAGTGATCGAAGCTGAGGCAGAGTTGCAACGACCTGAGTTCAAGCCCTGTCCTTGACAAAATAATAAAATATATATATATATATATATATATATATATATATATATATACATACATACATAAATACATTAAAAATATTTAAAAATTTTTGAGGCTCTTGGCTTGGAATTCATGCCATTTTTTTCTGTCAGAACTGGGATTTGAACTCAGGGTCTGGGTAAATCTGCAGCATAGTAGGGGAAGGGGAAGCTCACCATGCTGGAAGACAAGAAAGTCAGAACTGTTCCCAGAGCCTGAATTCAAGTCCTAGCACTCATATACACTTTAAATCCATGGTTTATATTTACATACATATGTTTAATGCAGATTGCAGTTAGTGTATTCATTTTATTTTGTTTTATTTATTTATTATGTATTTTAGTGAGTATGATTGCACATATAATGACATTTTTTACATCCTATTACATAGGATATAGATTTGCCTATGTATTATACATCATTCCTGAGACTCAGGATTTTCACCAATAAGGAAAATAAGTGAGACAATTGGCTTCTTCCACCAGGATTAAGTTTTTGGCAGTTCTATGATTTGAACTCAGGGCCTAGAAGGCGCACTTCATGAATGGTCAATGTTAGCCCACCAGTCTGATGCAAGTGAAGTTGTTGGGCTAATTTGAGGACCTGAGATCAAGCCCTAGGAGTGGCCAATACATAAACACATAGATGTGTAGATTGAAATGTGTGTGTATTTACATATGCATATGCATCTATAAATGTATACAGAGACAGAGAGGTATTTATGTAGATTCTAGTGTATAGCTCTATATAAAGAGTGATGTCTATATCTTATTTTCATATGTTCTATTACTATCAATTATTCAGTCTAAAATTATGCCTCCATTAATTAATCACAGTAGAAGACTTAATAAAGTATTAAATTCATCAGTGGTCTGTATTTACTGCATACAATCTTATATTAGAATGACTAGCTAATTAGTAATTCAATTAGTACATTTCAAACATTCTATTAGTGTTCCTATACATAGGAGTGAGTATCCTAGGATGTTCAGCAGTGTCTAGGTGCCAGTCCCAGGATCCAACTCAGGGCCTAGATGTGTGGGTTGGGCTCGGGCTTCACTGACAGCCCACCAGCCTTCAGCCATGCAAGGTCAAGTTCAATTTTCAATTTTCAAGCTGAGTCACTGAGACCCAGGATGGTCAAGTGCAAAGGAAACAAAGGTAAAACAGATATGTAAAACGTCCTGGTTTTTTCCTTCTCCGTTTGTGTTGGTTTGATGGTTTTTTTTTTTTTCCAGTGCTGGGAGTTGAACTCAGGCTCTAGGATCCCTGGATCATCTGTGGATGTAAAAGCTGCCCCCTATCTTAGGGTAATAATGGTTTAAGACACAATAAAATGCTTCCTTGAGCAAAATCAGTTCAAGGAAAATGTCTAGGGTAACAGTTCAAGCCTCAGGGTCTGCCACACAAAAATAGAGCCAGTAACTCCATGTGTCTGTGTATGTATGCATGTATTTCTATTGGTGAACATCCCGAGTCTCTATGAAGAAAGGCACCCAGCTAGGAAATTTGCTTTGAATAGAATGATTTCATAGCATGGAGAGTGCTTTCAAGACAGTGTATGTTCAGAGGCTCTCCTCACTGTTCCCAGTGTAGCCAAGGGTTTCTCCATACCCCAGGCTGCTGGAGGAAGTCTGCCTCATTGTTGGAACAGGCAGACAAAAATCCTCACTCCTGTACAGCTGTGAAACAAACAATTCATCTGGGGGCAATTAGTGAGGATGAATGTGGGTGGGCTCTGAAGTCCAGGAGAAAAAGGCCTCTTTGTAACCCAAGCTCTTTCTCTCCCAGTGCTCTGTTTTGATAGGAAGCCTTCATTTGTGCCACCTTCCATGGCAGGCCAAGTTCTGTGCACTTATCCTGTCTTTGTTAGACTATGTCCCCTTGTCGAAACAAATTGCTACAATTAATTCAAGAGTCCTTCTGGCAGACAACTAGGGAGCTGAACCTAATGAAATGATTCATTATTGGCAATGGTGCATCCCTAGGTTTCCAGAAGCTTGCTAAATCTAAGTACATGTGTAATATCACAATGTTTCTGGTCCTCTAGGGCTGGTGAAGCTCATCAGGTTTTGAAACCTTTGACCTCTCCTAGTTGGGCCCTGGCTGGCTAGGTTTTGCGGTTGAACACAGGGCCAGGGTGCTGATCATGAGCTCAGAGCAGCACTTTGCTTTACCATTTGGTGTCACAGCTTCACTTCTGGTATCTCTCTGTCTCTGTCTCTGTCTCTGTCTCTGTCTCTGTCTCTGTCTCTCTCTCTCTCTCTCTCTCTCTGTGTGTGTGTGTGTGTGTGTGTGTGTGTGTGTGTGTGCATACACCAGTCCTGGAGATTGAACTCAGGACCTGAGCACTATACCTGAGTTTCTCCTGTACGAAGATAGCACTCTCCCACTTGAGCCACAGAGACACTTCAGGCTTTTTTTCTAGAGATGTGGTACTGAGGATTCAAACCCAGGGTTTCATATATGCAAAGCACTCTACCCCTAAGACACATTCTCAGCACTTCACTTCAGGTTTCTTGCTTTCTTTTCTTGTAAGTTGGAGGAGTTGAAGTCTGGGCCTGGGTGCTGTCTCTGAGCACTTCAGCTGAAGTCTAGCACTCTACCACTTGAGCTACAGCACCCTTTCCGGCTTTCTGGTGGTTCACTGGAGATAACCATCTCAAGAAATTTCCTGCCCAGGCTGGTTTGGACCCTGATCCTCAGCTCTCTGCCTCCTGAGAAGCTAGGATGACAGGCGTGAGTCTGTGGCACCTGGCTTCCATTTCAAATTGCTAAATGGTGAGTAGGGACCTTTTGTGTCCGGGATCGTTTGAACCCTGATTGTCAGATCTCAGCTTCCTGAGTAGGCAGGATGATAGACCTCAGCTACAGATGCCTAGGGTCTTTGACTCCACATGATAGGGCTCTAGCCCTGAACCCAACGGGGAAAGGTCAGGCCCTGAGTTCAACATTTACGACCAAGAAAAATAAACCAAAACAATTGTCTGCAGGAGACAACTCATTAGAGTTCAGTACATACATAATTTTGGCCCTGACATGGGGCCTCAGCTTTTTCATGTGCACAATCATCTTACTTGTGGAGTTTTTACAAGGACCAGATGAAAGAATACACCCTGTGAAGGACTCAGCACACAACACCTCTTGAAGGACTTATCACATAGCTGTCTCTCACAAGGCTGTCATTAGAATTAGGGTGTTTTCATCAGTATCACCATTTTTTCAGAAACATGTCACAAACTGCACAAAGTTCACATCTAATGGTTTAAAGGAGTGGTGTTGTTTTAGGGGGGAGTTAGCCACGGGGATTGCACTCAAAGTTTGGGGCTACAGTCCTAAAACCTTTAGCTCAAGGCTAGAGCTCTAACACTTTGAGCCACAGCTCAGAATTTCACAGACTTCCTGCCAGGGCTGGATTTTAAACCCACCAGTGTCAGATCTCATCCCTGGACTATCTTGGATGATAGGGGTGAGTGAGCGAGCCCCATCTGGCTCCATGGAGCTGGGTTGCAGCAGTTTACCTCTGGGTAAGTCAGGTTAGATAGCAGCTGTCAGCACCAGACTCCCAGCTTGCTCTGTGATGAGATATTTGCAGTCCTATCCTTATATCGTTGCAGTCAGAACATTCTTTTATTTTTTGTTTTTGGTGCCAGTCTGGGGTCTTGAGTAAGGGTGTAGACACAGTCCCTAAGCTTTTATGCTCAAAGCTAGTGCTAACTGCTTGAGCGACAGCACAACTGCTGGATTTTTCTGTGCATGTGGTAGTGAGGAATTGAATCCAGGGCTTTGTATGTACTAGGGGAGCACTCTACCACTGAGCCCCAGGAGTGACAAGTGTATAAACAGATAAATGTGTAGATTGGTAGATAAATAGATAGATGTAAATGTATAAACTAAGAGAGATGTCTATATTATGAAATTGCATATACCATATTACTACTAATTATTGGCAAATAAATTAGTCCTTCCTTTTTTAATTATCATGATTGAATATATAATAAAGTATTAATTGAAAATTATTCAATGTAGTATAATTGTGTAAAATTTTATAATATGAAAATAATACACTACTAATTTAATTGTTACTTTTGTAACATTCCATTTGTACAGATGTATCATCAGACTGGGCTTCTCAGAAACTCCCACCATTCATTAGTGGAAGTCCCGGGATTAGACCTCCAGGTCCAAGTTGCTGGTTTTGGCTATGGCTTCCCTAATAGCCCGCCAAACATCAGCAATGCAAAGTCATGTGCATTTTCTGGGCCTTGTCATTTAGACCCAGGACGGTCACAATACAAAGGAAAAAAAAAAGTAATATTACCTTCTTGAACTTCTCAGTTTTATCCTTCTCCTTGTTTTTTTTTTGCTTTTTGTTTTTTGCCGCCCTGATATTTGAACTTGGGTCCTAGAATCCCAGGTTTGGTTGTGGCAGAGGTGCCAAGACCTAAGTTCAAGCCCCGTGCTTGGCCAAAAAATGAATAAATAATAATAATAAGGCCCTGACTTGAAATTTGCACCATTTTTCCAGCAGGCCTGGGATTTGAATTTGGGACCTGGTTAACTCTGTGACATTGTGGGTGAAGGGGAAGCTCACCGTCCTTGAAGACAAGAAATTTAGACCAGTTCCCAGGGCCTGAATTCAAGCCTCAGCACTAGAAAAAATAATATTCGTATATGAGATCTATTTACATACATGGGTTTACTGCGTATGATGTTTATTACCCTTATTTATGTAGTATTATTACACATATAACAGTTCATTCATTACATCATAACACCTAGATTATATTTGCATATGGATTATACATCGTACTGAGTCCCAGGACTTTCACAGAGAAGGAAAATAATGTGTCAAAATTGGCTTCTTACTTCACGAACAAATTTTTGGCCATGCTGGCATTTCAACTCACTGCCTACAATACCCAATCCATAAATGGGGTCACAGTTTTAACACATCAGCCTACAGGAAACTGAGCTGCCAGGAAATTCTGAGGACCTTTGATCAAGCCACAGTAGTGTCCAATATATACATTGATAGATATGTATATGTGTATGTGTGTGTGTGTGTCTCTCTCTCTTTATATATATATATTATATATATAATATGTCATATAATATTATATATAACATAAAATATATATAATATATCATATGATATATATATTATATGATATAATATATTATAAAATATTATATGATATATTATATATCATATAATATAATATATCATATGATATATTATATTATATGTATTATATATTATATTATATTACATATTATATATAATATAATATATTATATTATATATTATATATAATAAATATAATATATAATATATAATATAATATTATATATAACATATATAATATATCATATAATATATCATATATGTTATATATAATATAATATTATATATAATATATATAAAGAGAGAGAGGGAATGTGAGGATATTAAATTTTATATATATATATTATTACCAATTATTAGTTATTACATTATGCCACCATTTAATGATGTATCATGATTGAATACTTATAAAAGCATTCATTAAAAATTAGTTAATATCCGTCCATTAGGGGAATCATACAATAGTGCTAAAATGGAAGATATAAATCCAATAATATTTGTGTGGCATTCTAAAATAGAATCATGAATCAAGTGCAAATTTAATTATTACTTTTATAGCATTCCATTATCATTAAAATCATTAAGAATGAGTTTGTCAGAATCTCCCTCCATTTGTGGGTGGCAGTCCTAGCATTTCAAGTCCAAGCCTGGGTAATTTACTTCGAATGCCAATCATTGGAATGACACTATGAAGATTTCAGATTGTCACACATAAAAAAAGAACAAGAACAGAAGAAATCCAGGTGTCAATGGAACCTCCCTGTAATCCTAGCTCCTCAGGAGGCTGAGAATGTAGTGAATGCCATTTTGAATTCAGCCAGGGCAGGAAAGTTGGTGACACTCTTATTTCTAACAGATCACCGGAAAAAAAAAAATGAGTGGGATTGTGGCTCAAGTTTCAGAGTGCTACCCTTGAGCAGAAGGAGCTCAGGGACAGGGCCTAGGCTCATAGTACAAACACGGAACTGCCCACCCCCCCCAAAAGGAAGCAATCACTCCATGTCTCTGTGTATGGATGGATGAGGTATGGATGATGGGCATTTGGCAGCTTGCCCATGCTCAGCCCATCCAACTTGGGCAAGCTGGAACAAGCCCTCAGAGTTCCTAGGCTGTAGGAGTGGTTGAAGGTTCTGGATTCCTATTATCTATCCCTATGTAGTACGTGAGCCTAGACCTCTAGGGCCTGGTGGCTCTCACTCATTCATCATTCCTCATTGCAGAGTCACAGACTGGTTCAAAATTTCGGCAAAGATATGAAATAGCAATTTCTATGCCGAAAGGGGTAAGCCAATAAATCCCACCCTCATAACTCCTGTTACAAGTCAGCCTTGGGCTGCAAATGTGGATTAGCAGTAGAGTGATTACCTAGCTTGCACGAAGTACTGGGTTCGATTCCTCAGTTATACAGAAACAGAAAAAGCCAAAAGTGGCACTGTAGCTAGCCTTGAGCAAAAGAAGCTAAGGAACATGCCCAGACCCTGAGTTCAAGCCTGATGACTGGCCAAAAAAAAAAAAAGTGAGCCTGGTGAGACATATTCTTCTGGGACTCAGGAGGTCCAACGTGAGAGGTAAGAGGTAGAGGGCAGCTGCTGGTGGCTCACCCCTGTAATCTCAGCTATTCAGGAGGCTGAGATCTGAGGATCACAATTACAAGCAGGAAAGTCTATATGAGACACTTTTGTCCAATTAAACACCTAAAAAACCAGAAGTAGAGCTGTGGTTCAAGTAGTAGACTGCTAACCTTGAGCAGAAAAGCTAACGGATAGCATCCAGGCCATGAATTCAAACCCCAGAACTCACACACACACACACACACACACACACACACACACACACACACACCAAGATAGAGCATTTGCCGGTAAGCCTGCACAAGTTCCACCTCTAGAGAGAGAAAGGAAGGAAAGATTTGCTCCAAGAGGTGATATAACCAGTGCCAAAATTCCACAGGAGTTCTAAGGCTTGGAACAAGACAGAGAGCCTTAGACAGAAGGTACAGAATGGGCAAAGGTCCTGAGGTGTGGTGTAGAGCAGGTGGTGTGTGTGGAATGAAGGTTCTGTGGCTTCAGACAAGTCTGGCAGGACATTCAAGGATGGGTCAAGGTTTGTACTTGAGTCACAGGTATGAAAGAGGGTGGAGTCCCAGAATGGGGCCCAGAGAGAAGATTAGCTTTTCTTTTCACCATGGAACCCAGCCATCTCCTGTGGCTGGAAGCCTATTTTTCACAGCTCCTGACCCTTAGGCCTCCTTTGCATTGAGGAGTCAGGGCAAATGCAGGGACGAATACTTGCTTAAGTAAAGCTTCTGGGCTAGGAAGGTAGCTTAGTGGTAGAGTGCTTGCCTTGCATGCATGAGGCTCTGGGTTCGCTTCCTCAGCACCACATATGCAAAAAGAATAAAACAGGAAGAGGTATTGTGACTCAAGTGTTAGAGCACTAGTCTTGAGCTGAAGAGCTGAGGGACAGCGCCCAGGCACAGAGTTCAGGCCCATGACCGGACCCACCCCCACCCCCAAAAAAAAGAAAGAAAAGAAAAGCTTCTAACCCAATGCCATCAGTGGCTCAATGCCTTTAAATCCTAGCTTCTCAGGAGACTGGGATCAGAGACCGCGGACCAAAGCCAGCTCAGGGAAGAAAAGTTAGTGAAACTCTTCTTACCAGTGAACTACCAAAAGCCAGAAATGGCGCTGTGGCTCAAGTGGTAGAGTGCCAGCCTTGAGGGAAAAAGTTAAGTGACTGGAGCCCAGACCCTGAGTTCAAGGCCAGTAATTGCATTAAAAAAAGCTTTCAGGAGCTCCTTGTCCACTGTGGTGAATGGCTAGATGAGCTGGGCATCAGTGGCTCAAGCCTGTCCCCCTAGCTCCTCAGGAGGCTGAGATCTGAGGAGCATGGATCAAAGCCAGCCCGGGCAGGAGAGTCCGGCAGATTCTGATCTCCAAGGAACCACCAGAAAACTGGAAGTGATGCTCTAGCTCAAGCAATAAGCTGAAGAGCTGAGGGGACAGCGCCCAGGCCCAGAGTTCCAGTCCCATGACCAACTCCCCTGGCCTGCTTGGAACTCACTTTTTGGCTCTAGCCAGAGTACTTTCCAGTGGGCCCCTGAGTTTCTCCCAATGTCTAGGTGTCCTACAAGTCTTGAGAGCAGCCCATTTGGAGGCCTTTGCTTACAGAGTGAGCCATATTATCAGAGAAGTGTCTAGCCTTGGGGAACGGAGATCATCAGAATGGCAACTCTCATGGGTGCAGTGTGGATCTGAGAGGTAAATCAACTTCTTGGACCACGGTTTGGGGCAAGGAGGGCCAGAAGCTGCAAGATGGCATGGCAGGTAATGCCTGCTCATGCAGTATCACAAGAGTGCAAATCTGTCAGGCACACCCCGAGCGGGTGTTGAGCTGGGCTCATGAAAGAATTGTGGCCTCACAAATCCACAGCCAGCTGGCTGCTGCTTGTAGCAGTTGCTATCCCAGGAGTCCCAGCGCTCAGAGCCCTGCTTTCCTTACCAGTGCTCAGGGGCAGGCTTTCCTTACCAGTGCTCAGGGGCAGATGAAGGTCTGCAATCGTTGGCCTACTATTAAGGAGCATCCGTAGTGTCCTTTCCCTTGGCCCTGTGGCCCCGTGCACGGATGGAGGGGCAGGTTCCATTGAACTTACTGCCATGACGCAGACCCCTCAGCCCAAGAAGGAGTTAGGGAGAAACCACTTGAACTGGCTTAAGAGTTTACTACTACTATGCCTCAGGACTTCCCCCAGTTCTGGCTCAGCTCATCATTACCACCTTTCTGTGTGTGGGTGCCTCTTGGTATTAGGGCTTGAACTTAGGACTCAGGCTCTGTCCCTCAGGTTTTTTCATTGAAGGTTAGCACTCCACCACTTGAACCAGAGCTTTTCTTTCAGCTTTTGGGTGCTATTGGGAGAGGAGAGTCTCACACACTTTTCTAGCTGGGCTGCCTCTGAATGGCAAGCCTCAGATCTCAGCCTTCTGAGTAGCTAGGAATATGAGAGCATGACCTATTAGCACCTGGCCACACTGTCCTTCTTGGCTAAAGACAGAGTGCCTCTCTCCCAGCCTAGCACCCATGTACAGTTACCCCTCCTACCCCACCCCTAATCCTCCAGGCTTCACAAGAATCATACCCTCCCCTGAGGACAAAGAAATAGGATCAGGTTTGAGCTTTTTGTTCTCCACATAGTCAGGGGCTGCAGGGAGCTGATGTGTACTGTAGTTCAAGTGCTAGAGCACCAACCTTGTGCAAACCAACTAAAGGATACCACCTAGGCTCCAAGTTCAAGTTGGTAAACTCACACAAACACATGCACACACGAAAATATGCACACACACACATACACACACACACACACACACACACACACAACACACACACAAATATCCTTAGCAGGGCCCAATGGCTCATACCAGCAATCCTAGCTAGTTAAGAAGCTGAGCTCTTAGGATGGCATCTTGAAGCCATCCCAGGCAGTAAAAATCCGTGAGACTCTTCTCTCCACTAAGCTACTAAAAAAGATGAAAGTTGGGCTGTAGTTCAAGTGGTAGAGTGTCAGCTTTTAGCAGAGGAAGCTCAGATACTGTGCCTAGGCCCTGAGTTCCAGCTCTAAGATTTTTTAAGACACCCTTTGTCCCCGCTCCACCCCCAATCAGGTCATAAATCCAGATTTTGGTCACCTTGGATCTCACTTTCATTCCTGCTCCTTTCACAGCACCGCCACAGTGGCCGGTGTGTGGCCTGCACTGGATTAAGAAGTGAACTTACAACCAGGGGGGCATAGCCAGGTCAAGGCTAATGTCCCAGAACATTGACGTATTGGCCATACTAGTCTCTAATCCCCCCAGTTTCCTGGACCTAGAATTTAAAGTGTGTGCATCTGTATTCTGGGCATCCAGAATTGTCTAGAAGGACATGAGAGGCCAAGCTGGGTGGGAAAATAGACTTTGCTGCAACAAGGTACGTTGACATTTCCTAGACACCGATAGATACTTCCAAGCCACCTTTACCTCAAATCCCATGTAACCCTGGATCCTCCTTGCTTGGGCAGCCTTCAGTCAGCTATCAAGCTCGAGTTGGCCAGAGCCACCACAAACTCTCCTTCCCCCACGCCACTGCCAGCATGCAGGGAGGGACATGAGCCAGAGGCCCAGCTGAGGAAAAGGACAGGACATCACATGACTAAGGCCCCCCCAGAGGCAGGGGAGAACTTATGCCAGCCAGCCCTGCTGACCCAGAATCCCCTGAAGGCGCAAAAGATTTGGACAGGCCAGACTTGGGCCCCAAAGAAAAGCTGGAATCCAGGCCTCTGGCAATTTAGGACTCATTGTTGACCCTGATAGGGGGCTAAGGGGCAAGGTCAGTGTGGAGGAGGAGCACCATCAGAGGTCAGAAAGAGGCAGCACAGGAAGGGGGCAGAGGAAGATGAGGGAAATACACACATACACACACACACACACACACACACACTCACACAGGTAGCCCAAGGCCTCAGCAGTCCCTGAGCACACTGAACATCCCACCCCCAAGAAGATGGCATTACTATCCTCACACAAACTGTAGACAAAACTCAGGGCCTCTCACAAGTCTGGAATGGCTCATAACATAGCTTGGCATTTCCTAAATGTACACACCACTATGCAGAAATCTCAGCTACCTTATTTTTGGTTGTCAGTCATGGGGTTTGAACTCTGGGCCTGTGCGCAGTCCCTCAGCTCTTCAGCTAAATGTGAGTGCTCTACCACTGAAGCCACAGTGCCACTTCTGGCTTTCTGGTGGTTCATTGGAAATAAAGTCTCACAGATTTTCCTGCCCAAGCTGGCTTTGAACCGCGATACTCAGATCTCAGCCTCTACCATCTCACACCTGCTACCATTCATCCAGTCCCTGCTTGCCACAGGCCACGACCTCTGGAGTTCTTGGTAAGGCACTGCCCACTGTGCTGTGGCTTTATACTGCGGCAAACCTGGGGAGTTCTTAGAAATGTCTGTACAGTGAGGCCAGCACCTGTTCTCCCAACTACAGCACCCCTACTACTTTACCATCTCTTACAAACTTTCTTTCTTTCTTTCTTTCTTTCTTTCTTTCTTTCTTTCTTTCTTTCTTTCTTTCTTTCTTTCTTTCTTTCTTTCTTTCTTTCTTTCTTTCTTTCTTTCTTTCTTTCTTTCTTTCTTTCTTTCTTTTGGGTTGAGGGGTTTGAACTCAGGGCTTGGGTACTGTCTCTGATGTCTATTTTTCCTCAAGGCCAGTGCTCTACTACTTGAGACACAGCTCCACTTCCAGTTAGATTGGAGATGAGGCTCTCGTGACAATTTCCTGCCTGGGCTGGGAAATGAGATCCTCTGGATCTCAGCCTCCTGAGTGTCCAGGATGATAGGTGTGGGATGACAGGCATGAGCCACTGGCACACAGCTTATGGTGTCTCATCCTTCAGAATTTCCACCTAGTCCTCCTCTAGACACTACCACCTAGACACTCCTCTACCTCCCTCAGGGACAGCAAAGGGAGGCTGAGAATTTGGGTAGGGCCATAGGCTTTAAAGAGCCCCCTCCACATCACTAGCCCTCTCTAAGTTCCCATCTGCCTCCTCTGGATGGACTGGTCGTCCAGGGAAGATCAGACCCACTAGTAGTTCTGGGGCCTGCCTTGTATCCCCACGCCCCACTCAACAGGTACCTGCGGATTTCTGGGGCCATCTGCTCCATATCCTGGTGGAAGACATTGGGAGGGTTGCTGATAACTGGGTCCAGGGGTGCCCAGGGAAGAAGAGTGTCCAGCTCCCCTCTGTCAAAGAAGGAGACACAAAGCATGGATGGATCTACTAAGAGCTTCAGGGCATAGCCATCCACATGTCACTAAGGTCCCTTGGAGAACTGTATCGGGGCAGTCTTGTACATCTATACCAAGACTCACACAACTGTACCGAGTCTCTCACCTGCAGCCCTGGCTGGAAATGAACATGCTCTGCTATGCTGTCTATCATCTGCAGCACCTTTGCTCTCTGTGTTTCCTGTCAGATCCTCCTTCTTAAGCAGGACCCCCTTTTCAAGTGCTGCCTCCAAGAAGCCCATTACGATCACCTTGGCAGAGCTGGAGCCTCTCTGCTCTGCAGTCTGCCGGCTTTGTCACACTCTGCCTTCTGGCCAGTGTGGGTTGAGAGTGCACAAAGGGGCAGGACTGGGTTCCACTACTGGATTTCTGAAGGCCCTGATACACCACCCAGGGACAAGTGATTTATCACACTCCGTGTGAGGGCACTAGAAGCCCAGGCAGTCTGTGGTCATAAGACAGGGACATTTCTTTGTGTGGGCTTGCACTGAGGATCTGGAAGCAGACTCTCTGAGTTTTATTGCTCAAGGCTGGTGCTCTACCTCTTGATCCACAGCTCCACTTCTGGCTTTTTGGTGGTTCCATGGAGAGTAGAGTCTCACGGGCTTTTCAGATTATGGCTGGGTTCAAATAGTGATACTCAGATCTCAGCCTCCTGAGTAACCAGTATGACAGGGATGAGCCTGAGCACCAGGTGACAGGCATCAAATTATTTTTTTTTGCTCCTGTTTATCTCCAGTCAACTAGGAAGCCCAAGTTAAAATAATCAGTTACTGGGGATCAAAATTCTCTCCTAGGTCAGTTAATCCAAAGAACTAAAGTGTCTTTGGAAAAGGTTAGTCTGAGTTGGCAGGGGTATTTGTGTATGTGTGTGTGTGTGTGTGTGTGTGTGTGTGTGTGTGTGTGTATGTGTGTGTGTGTGTGTGTGAGTGTCAGGGATACCTACCCTTATATCTGTGGTGCCTCATCCTCCCAGCAGGGAGTGCATCAGGATCCTGACCCCAAGGAAGGTGGATGGGCGAAGGTACTTAAGGTCATATCCAGGGGGATGATCTGAATTCTGTCCTGCAACCAAAGCCTGGACAGATAATGGAGAGAAGGAGAGGTTTAGGGGAACATCAAGGGAAGCCCCTTACCTTTGGGTAGAAGTACCAGCCAGCTAGAAGACTGAATCCATCTTTCTTGGTAGTCAGATAAAAGGTGTACACTGTTCATTTTATTATGATTGTGTGAACCCAAGGGCTTGGATTCAGGGCCTGGGTGTTATCCCTGAGCTTCTTTTGTTCAAGGCTGAGGCTCTACCACTTGAGCTACACCACCACATCTGGCTTTTTTGTGTGTGGGTTTGCGGGGGGGCGAGGTGGTTTATGAGAGATAAGAATCTCAAGGACTCTTCTGCCCAGGCTGGCTTTGAGTCACGACCATCAGCCCTCAGACTCCTGAATAGCCAGGATGATGGGTGGGAGTCACAAGCTCCTGACGGCCACCATCCATTTATAATCCCTTAGTCCCAGGGCTGTGCCACCCACACTGCCCCTCCTTGTTGGGAGTGGGAAGCAGACATGAGTGTGTTTGATACTTCAACAGCCTACCTATCTTTGAGCATTGTTCCGGGTCAGTCTGATGGCGGCTTCCTCCTTACCCACAGCAATGACTTGGCTCTGTCACAAGAACAAATGTCCCCCGGGAGGTGTCAGGTCTGGGGTCTTTCCTCTGCAGCCCGCCCCCCTAACAGAAATGAGGGTCTTTCTTGCCCAAGCTGGCTTTGAGTTGAACTGTGATCCTCAGATTTCCACTCCTGAGTACTTAGGATGATAGCCTGGCCAAAGATACTTTTCCAAGCCTGTCATCCTATCCCCTCAGGAGACTGAGATCTGAGGACTGCAGTTGGATGCACCCTTCTCAGCAATGTCCATGAGAACTCTTATCTCTAAACACCCAAAAAAGTTGGAAGTGGAGCTGTAGCTCAAATGGTAGAGTGCTAGCTTTGAGCATAACACAAGGGATGGGACCCAGGCCCTAGTTATAAACTTTTTCTAGCATAGACCCACCCAAGAAAGGGAAGCAGGTGGGCACACGGGAGCTCAAAGCTCACACATAATACTCCAGACTCACAGAATAGACCCCCATTCTCTAGATTCTATGTCCTAGATTATGGCAGTCTTAGATGGGACTGACCATGCACCAAGTCAGGACGTTCAAGTACAATCTCATACTGAGGATCCCGTGACCTCATCAAGGACTCAAATCCCTCGACACTGGGCAGTCAGTTGAGGTCTAGTTATCCAGCCACAAGATATGGGATTGAAAGGATTTCTTGGCCAAGGGATGCAGACTGGAGGGCTGTAGGTCCCTCTCTCTCGGGAAGGAGAAAAGGCCTATCTATCCCAGGAATGTTCCTGGGTTATGAGTATCCTCAATGAAACAACCCTGCTCAGAGCTCAGTACCTCTGGTTTTCCCACTAGCCACTACCCAGCCCTGCCCCACCTTCAGTCAGCCCTCTCTGAATCCTAGATCTGCCATCTAGACTTAAGGTTGAGCCAGCAAAGGGTCCCACCTCTATCTCTGAGAATGGCAGTCATGGGGCCCTACAGTCCCCTAGAGGAAGTCTTGGGGCAACATGGGACTGATTTTCCCCCTCATTCTCTGGATGTCCTGTGTCAGTGGCAGGCTTATGTCTGTCTCTAGTCGAGGAATGAACACTGGGGGTGTCATCTTCAGATTGAGCCAACAAAAGTCCCAGTCCCCAAGGATGTACCACACAGGCATCCAGCAGTGGATGACAGCCAGCTGGTCAATGGTGAACCCAAAGTGCCAGGACTTTTAACAGCTATGTGGCTGGGTCAAAGTCTCAATCACTGATGGTCTAAGTTGTTAAGTGAGGTCATGTTTCCAATGGCCTGACACACCTGACCTGGGATTGTCCTCCCTCTTCATCTTCCTGCTTATCCCTTGCCACCCACCTCTTGACACTCCCTCAGCCTATACTTCCCTATCCCTTGGACAATTTCTTCTTATCTGACTAGAAAATAAACTCGGTGGGCCAGGGGAGACTGAAATTTGGTGACACACCCTGAGCCCTAGGGTCTACCCAAGGCTGTTTCCCTCTGCAGTTGGCAACCACACAGCTCTGGATGTCATGAAGTTGCTGAGGGGTCAGTGGCTTGGTCTTACATACTGGCTTTAGGCTCTGAAACTGTCCCCACAGAGACTGTGAATGGTTGGCTCCCTTGATTCAGGGACTCCAAACCAAGGCTTGCATGTTCCGTTCTTCCTTCCTTTCCTCCTTTACTCCCTCCATCCTACCCTCCTCTTTCTCTTTCCTTTCTTTATGTCACTCCTGGGCCTTGAACTCAGAGCCTGGGTGCTGTCCTTGAGCCTTTTTACTCAAGGCCAACTCAAGGCTTGAGCCACTCATCCAATTCTGGTGTTTACTTTTTGGTAGTTTGTTGGAGATAAGAGTTTTACAGGCTTTTCTTCCTGGGACTTAAGCCTCAGTCTTCCTATCTCAGCCTCCTAAGTAGCTAGGATGACAGGTGTGAAGCACCTGCATCCAGCTCAAACCAAGATTTCTTCATGTGCTGTGGAACCAGCACTGGAACCTTTCATTGTCTATGACCGCCTGGACCTGGCACTCACTGTAATGGTTTGTTGGATAAATAAATGAGCATCTCTCTATGACAATATTACAGAAAACTCCCATCCAACTCAGGTAAGCATCCTGGGGGTGGAGGGGTTGGTGGGGAAGGTGTCGAAGCCTGAAGTAGCTCTTCCACAGTTCTCCCTCGTCCCTCGTCCTGCCCTCCTGGTGCCACTGCACTTAACTCTTTTGGCTCTGAGGATGTGAGCCACGATGTACTCGCTGGATTCTGGGGCCTCTGCGATGCTTCTCTTCTCAAAAAAATTTGTCCAGAGGCTAATCCACAGTTTGGCACTCAATTCTGCCCTCAGGTGTGAATGAGGCACGTGAGGTGAAAGCCTGGCTCAAGGGGCCTCCTCTCCTCCCCCTGGGGCCAGATAGGATGGTCCACCACATCCGGCCCCCAAGTTTCATGGTGCAGAGAAAGGATCCTTGAGGCATCCCGGTTCTCTGAATCTCCCAGATTCCAGTGCAGGTGCTGTGAATCATCTCTGTTCACATCTGGCAGGCTGGGGATGGCAAGGTCACTATCTCTGCTCCCCATGATGTCCTTGACTGTGGTGGTCACCCTAGATAGAACCAGAGGAGAATCAGCAGCTGCTGGAGGAAGGTAGTCAAAGCAGGATGTTCATGACAGGAGACGATCTGGCTTGGGAACTCTGCCTGTGCCGCGTTGAACATTATTGTTTGGCAGCTGAAATGGTCCATCTAATTTGACCCAGAATCCCACTCATTAGTAGTAATTGCCAGCTTAAAGAAAAATTCCTGGAAAAACTGGCATTTCAGTTGTCCCAATCAAACTTAAAGGCTTCCAAAGTCAGTGGTTCCCTTTTCCTTCCAGACAGCCTACAGCAGGTTTCAGAAACTGGCATTCAGCCAGCACTAGCTAACTGCCATGGCCTGATACTGTGCAGGCTTCAGCAGGGGAACGCACTTGCCTACCACTGACCAGCTGGAAACAGCCCAGGCGGGACACAGATTGGAGTCTACAGGACTCCAGGGAGGACTGCCCACCAGTGCACTACCCTAGGAAGGAATCCATGCCACCAGTGGGGGCCTGGAGCCCCCTGCCCAGATGCCCAGGGACACCGCCAAAGCACTGGGTAAGGTTCCCCTCTCATCCTTGTTTGTGGTGAACCATCTGCCATATCACACCATTCGCCACCCACCAGACCCTCCTAGCTTCACATCTTCTGCTCTACTCCCCCCATCTCATTCTCTAATTATGTTTGGCAGACACATTCCCAACCCTTGAATTAACTCCAACTCTACACACCAGAGCAGGGTGTCTGGTTGTATGAGTGTGGCTGTGGTCACACTTGCCTCACCAGCCTGAAGACAGAAGGACAGGTGTCCACACTGGTCTGTGATTCACACAGACCTCCAAGGGGAGACCCACACAGGCCCAGCAGCTACTGTGAGCTACAAGAAAGGAGAAGATAGAGGTGGAAAGAGGTTGGAAGGAACATCTACTGAAACCTTCCCAAACGATTCATGTAACAGTGAAGGAGAAAACGAAAATTGTGGCTGGGATCATACTTGGCATTGATGACAAAAGAACAATACACATACACACAAATAAAATGCTTTTGCTCTTTTTAGACATGGTGACTTAAATATGTTTCCATTGTTCTCATCTCCCTGCTCTCCCAACACATACACACACACACACACACACACACAAAACACATACACACACACAAATCCAGACCTGTGACAGAAGACTGGTCCATGCAGCACCTGCAATTTGCCAACTGATGGCTCACCTGAGCACAGTCATGCTGTACAAGATGAAAGATGATCTCTCTTCCTCCCTCCCTCCCTCCCTCCCTCCCTCCCTCCCCCCCTCTTTCTCTCTTTCTCTCTCTCTCTCTCATACACAAACACAGACTCAGAGCAGTGCCTCTCCTGAGTTTGTCAGTTCCTCATCTGGCACAATGTACAAGCTGGGGCATGGGGTTCCCTTGTCAGAACCAGGGGATCCCACCAAAGGGGAGCACCACTCTAATAACAAAGAACCACCCTGACTCTCCCTTTCTCCAGGGCCAGAATCTTCCTCTTGGGAACAACAAACCTTAACTCCACATAAATCAAAACCCTAGGCCAGGATGCTGGATAAAGGAGCCCTGAGACAGGTGGCTCCTCAGAGCCAGGACAGATAACAAGCAGGAGTTTATGGTGCCCCCAGAGGGGTGTCTGACCTGGGGTGGGGGCGGTGTTGGGGAAATGGATGGGGTCCTAAATGTTACATACATGGATGGACTTCCTACTTCCAGCCTACATGCTTCTGGGCAACTTGGCACATTCTTGGGGAGGATGAGGAGACCAGATGGACCGGGAGCACCAGCAGATTCTGGCAGAGCTGGGAAATGTGATCACCCTGTGAGAACTGATGACAGCTGGGGTGGGGAGAATAGGCTGGGTGTGTGGAGGAAGGGGTGTGTTCCTCCCAGATATTCATTTTCTATCTGACCCCCAGTGCCCTCACGTCCCTAGTGCACTCTTCTGGGACCCTCCTCAGGTGAAAGGGTGACCAAGCATAGAGGACAAGGGCTCACACAGCGAGGGGGTCTATCTTCTGCATCCAACACCCCCACCCCCAGAAAAAAGGAAAAGACCTGAGAAGGCAGGTTTGGAGATGCTGCTCCCCACCTCTGACTGAAACCACCATGTTCCCACCAAGGTGAGGAAGGGTGCAGATGGGTGGCTGTGTGGCTCCATTACTCCAGGCCAGGAGCTCTCTGGCGCCCCCTCCTAACCCAACCCTGCATCTCCCCATTTCCTTGGACACTGACCACTAGGGACATGAGAGGGATCCTCTGGTTGCAACCCCCCCACCCCCCATCCCTGGGGTGCATTTGCGGCACTGTGGGATGCAGGGGAGGCACAGGTGGGACAGGAGAGGGGAGGCGGGAGGCACGGGTCCGGGTCCGCAGAATGGGGGAGGCTGTGAGGAGGGGTTGAGGGGTTCGCTGGGCAATGGGGTCCCAGGGTGTGGGCCCGCAGGGTGACCACTCATGTGTGCTGCTGGAAGAAGCTTAGGCAGTTGCTCCAGGTGTGGCAGGCCCCGAGTCCAAGGACCAGGGACCTGGACTGGGTCACTGAGACAAGCTGGCCAGGGGTGCGTTATCTCAGCCAGGCAACTAAGCGAGGCTCCCCGGGTCTAGGCCAGCAGTGCCATTTTTGAAACGCGGCACCTTGGCGAGGGTCAGGGAGGGAGGGGCGGGGTCTGAGGGCATATGGTAGGGTGAGCACGACCTCTCGTGCCCCTCAGCTGCAGACAACTCAGCTCCTGCTTCATGCACAGCCAGACCTATTTCTGCCGATGCCGACATCACCCCTGCCACTGCTGCCACCAAGGCTGCTCTTCAGCTACCTCTCTCTGAGCTCAGCTGCTCATTGAAGGTGATTGCAGCTCATAGGTGGCTCTGAGTTCCTGCTGCTGGGCCAGAGACTGCTCTTGCCACTCCTGCAGCTCCCAAGCTGCTTGGCTTTCTCTCTCACCCACCTCTTTCCATTCCTCTATCTTCTCCTCTGTGTGGTCCAGCTGTTCCCACAGATGTTTCTTCACCTGCTTCTCTGAATCCAAGATGCTGGCTAGCTTCTCCTTCTCACTGCTCACCATGTGGAGAGCGTCCCGCAGCAGGGCCAGCTGTTCCTCCATCTGTCCATTGCACATATGCGCATCGTGGGATCTTGAAGATCTCCTGCTGATCCTTGGCCTTCTCCTCCAGTCTCCACAGTTGCTTCTGCTGCTCCGTGTTCTGGAAACGGAGACTTTGGTTTTCCTGGACCTGGATGTGAATTTGTTCCTCCAGGTTTTTCAACTCCATCTGCGTGCAGTAGGTCTGGGCTTGCACCTGCCATTTGGACGGAGATGGTCCCAAAGGGGGCCATGTCTCTGCCAGCTTCCTTCTCAGTTTCCCCAGCTCCTTCTCTAGGTCAATTACCTGCCTTGCCCCTCAATTCTTCTCCTCTGTCAGATGGTTCACCCACTGGGTCAGCCGCCGGGCTTTCTCCTTCTGCATGGACCTCTCAATGCTCAGGTCTTCTGTGAAGTTGTCTCACAGCTCAGGTTATCCAGAAGTCCCTTTAGTACCTCACGCCCCGCCAGCGCTTGTTGGAACTTGCAGATTCTGCTCTTCATGTTGCTCCACTGTGTCCAGTGTGCTTCCAGCTTCTCCTGCAACTCAGTGTTCACTTGCTCCAAGTCATTGAAGCTTCTGATTTTTTCCTCCAGCTGAAGGGTCACATCGTTCAGCTGTTCGAAGAACATTTCAGTCTCATTCTGTGATCAATGACCACAGAAGTCACCATCTCCAGCTCTGCCATATGCTACTCTGCGGTCTGCAGGCAGCTGGTGAGAGCTTCATGCTCCCTTTCTCTGTCATCGGTTGCCTGCTGCACATGGGCTGATGAACATTGTAAATCACTTTCTGGACAAACCAACCTCTGTATGGGTGCCTTGTGATCTCTAGCTCCCTTTTCATTGCTACATGCAATTGGGCTATCTTCTCCCTCTCTTACTCCCGTTCATCCTGCAGGTCTGTCTTTTCCTGCTTCAGTGGTTGGATCTTGGCACAGAGCACCTCTTTTCTTCTTTTGCTGGGATCCAGGGTGGGCACCACATGTCAGTACACCTCTGCAGATCCTTGGTGTTATCGGGACCATTGACACTCTGGACCCTAGTGGCTGTGACTGTATCCAAAGGCAGGGGAGGCCTATGGTCAGCATCACATTTGGCTGGACTCTCCTTTGAATCACACTCCCCAGTGGCGTTTGTCTTGGGGATTCTTCACTTATTCATGTTCTTAGTTTTCTTGAATGTTGCAGATGTGTTAGGAGGATTCTTCTGCCAGTGTTCTTGTGGTAATTTCTTGCCCGCAGCTCTCTCATGGAGTCCTGTTGTTTCAGACATCTAAGATGGGCTGGCCACTTTCCCAAGGTCTGGGAAATACTCTATTCACCCACTCACTGTCAAGGACCTCAATTTCTTACTCTACTCCAATGTGGCCTCGAGTATCTTGCTCACCACTCAGCCACCTCTACCTTCCTCAACTGTTAGTAGTGGTGTCATCCAACTGAGGGAATCCAGGTGCTACCTGGTAGCATGGAATGTGGGCGTGGCCACCATTCCTGTTTCCCATTGGTCAGAAAGAACCATGAAAGAATGGGGGTGTGGACGGAATCCTGTGATGCAAGCAAAATGGGCAGAGTCAAGATGACAGCAGCCCCTTTCACATCAAACTCTGTCCAGTCCAGTTAGGGACAAGAGGGTGACCTGCTTTAGGTGGATGGCTGCACAGATTGTTGTGTATGTCTGTTTGTTGCCAGTCCCTGACCTTGTCAGGATCTGGGCACAGTCCTTGAGCTGCTTTTGCTCAAGGCTAGCCTTCAACTAGTGAAGCCACATGGCTCTCCTTCTGGCTTTGTTGGCACTGAAGTTGGACAGGGGTCTCAAGGACTTTCCTGCCTAGGGTGAATTTGACCATGATCCTCCTATCACAGCCTTCTAAGTATCAAGGAGGACTGCTGAGAGCCATTGGTGCCTGCCTAATCATTGGTCTTGCTGATGTTCTTGGACAGACCAGTGATTTCCTTATCCTCAGGTTTAAGAGCTGGAGCCCACATCCTGGTCCTGCCACCTCTAAATGTCAGGTGATCCTAAAAAACTCAATCCTATCCATATGAATATCAATGCCATGTGATATATGTGATTGAATGGGCAGTTCTTGAATGATTCTAGGATAAAATTATACACAATTATATTATAGGACACTGATCAATTTTAATTAATACTTTATGAAGCATTTAAACAATCACATTCATTAAATGGAGGCAGAATGAAATACCTAAGAATTGGACATCACATAGTATACAGCTGCCATTTTTTCTGTCAGGACTGGAATCGGAACTCATGGTCTGGGTAACTCTTTTGCACTGTGTGGAAAGGGGAAGCTCCCCTCCTTGAAGTCATGAAATTCAAATCTGTTCCTTAGATCTGAAATCGATCCCCAGCACTAGAAAACATCTTATTCATGTACATTTTAAATATATGATTTCTATTTATATACATAGGTTGACTCCATATAGCATTCAGTGCATTCATTTTTATTTTTTGTTTTATTCATGTATTGGCCATTTATTTTATTGACAATTCTAGCACATAGAACATTGATTCCATAGGATATAGGTCTGCATATGTGTTCAACTTCATACCTGACTCCCAGGACTTTCACAAAAAAGGAAAACGTTTGTCACCATCAGCTTCTTACTCCACGATTCATTTTTTGGGAGTGCTGGCATCTGAACTCACGGCCTACAAGGCCCAATTCATGAATGGGTGAGTGTCAACACACCATCCTGGGGCAAATTGAGCTGACAGGCAGTTCCTAGGCAGTTCCTAGATCGAGCCCCAGGGTTTGACAAAATAAGAACAGAGTAACACCCAGATGGTAGTATGCTAATAAATATATATCTTTATAGAGTGCCAGACATGTCTACACATTATTCAGTTATGTAGACTATATTCCTACCAATTCTTGTGTATTTATTATGCCTCCATGTAATTAATGTTATTGTTTTCATCCTTAAAAAACTATTAAGTAAATCAGTGTCCTGAAATTATTGTGTCTCTCTAAGAAATAGTATTCTTTTAATGCTTCATATTAAATAAAATCAGTCTACTGAAATCATGCTGTCTAATTTTATACGAGTAGTAGTCACGATCAGCTCATTCAACCGTGCCATTGATAACATTCCATCATTATTACTACATAAACATACTGTTTATATACATTATAAAGATAGGATTTCTACTTACATATAGATATTCAGTCCATATTGTGGTTATTGATTGTATTTTTGTTTTATTCATTTATTTACCGTTTATTGACTGTGATGACACACATTCCATTTATTATATTGATGACATCCCATCACATAGTATCTAAATTTGTAGACGTGTTCTCCATCATGTCTGACACCAAGGACTCTCAGAGAAAAGGAAAACAGGTGTCACACTCGGCTTCTTACTCCATGATCCAATTGTTTGCAGTTCTGGGATCTGAACTTAGGGCCTAGCAGACCCAATTCATGAATGGGTGTGTCAACACAGCAACCTCTAGCCAAGGAAGCTGCCAGTCAGTTCACAGACCCTGAGATTGAGCCGCAGAGGTGGACAAAATAGCCATACATGGATAGGCAGGAGGTATATATCAATAAATATGTGAATAAATATGGGAACAAGTCTCTTAGGATGTCCGCCATCTGGAAGTGTCATTACTGGGATTCAACACTAGGCCTACATTGCCATGCAAGACTATGGCTTCCCCAATAGCCCACCATCCTTCAGCAATGCAAGGTGAAGTACCCTTTGGAGCCGTGTCATTCAGACCCAAATGGTCACAGTGCAAAGGAATAAAATGTAAAAACGCAATCCTGCCACTTTTTTTGGGGGGGGGTGGCGTCAGTCATAGGGCTTGAACTCTGGGCCTGGGCGCTGTGCCTGTGGTCTTCAGCTAAAGGCAAGCACTCTACTGCTTGAATCACAGCGCCACTTCCAGTTTTCTAGGGGTTTCTTGGAGACAAGTGTATCATGGACTTTCCTGGCTTTGACCCAAGATACTCAGATCTCAGCCTCCTGAGTAGCTAGGATTACAGGTGTGAGCCATCGGCGCCCAGCTCTGCCACTTTTTTTCTGTGCATATTTTTTCCCAGCACAAGGCCTGGAGGTCTAGGATCCCAGGATCGGCTGTGGCTCCAGTGGCTGCACCACAGCCTAGGGTGATAGAAGCTGAGGCAGAGTGCCATGATCTGAGTTTAAGACCTTGCTTTACAAAACAAAACAAAACAAAAAACCCCTCCCCCCCACACACAAATTTAGTCCCTGGCTTACAATTCTCGCCATCTTTTCTAATTTGGATTTGAGCTCAGGATCTGGGAAACTCTGCAGCACTGTGGATAAAGGGGAAGCTCACCATGTTTGAAGACAAGAAAGTCGGGCCTGGTCCCTAGGCCTGAATTCAAGCCCCAGCCCTGGAAAACATACTGTTTATATACATTATAAAGATAGGATTTATACTTACATATAGATGTTCAGTCCATATTGTGGTTATTGATTGTATTTTTGTTTTATTCATTTATTTACCGTTTATTGACTGTGATGACACACATTCCATTTATTATATTGATGACATCCCATCACATAGTATCTAAATTTGTAGACGTGTTCTCCATCATGTCTGACACCAAGGACTCTCAGAGAAAAGGAAAACAGGTGTCACACTCGGCTTCTTACTCCATGATCCAATTGTTTGCAGTGCTGGGATCTGAACTCAAGGCCTAGCAGACCCAATTCATGAATGGGTGTGTCAACACCGCAACCTCTAGCCAAGGAAGCTGCCAGTCAGTTCCCAGACCCTGAGATTGAGCCGCAGGGGTGGACAAAATAGCCGTACATGGATAGGCAGGTGGTATATATCAATAAATATATATTTGTATAGAATTCCAGAGTCATCTACCTAGGATTCAATGACATCAACTACATTCTTACCAACTCTTAGGTATTTATTATGATTCCATTGAAGGAATAGTATTGTTTTCATGCTTAATAAACCATTCATTAAAATCAATCAACATCCTAGGATCATTGCATATAATTTTAGACTAGAATGATGCCCGCAGAAACTTCTCATTTAATCATAAGTTTGCTCACATCCCATAGTTATTTCCATGCATAGGAACGAGTCTCTTGGGAAGTTCCCCCATTGGTAGGTATCAGGACCAGGATTCAAAATCAAGGCTTATGATGACATACAGGCCTGTGGCTTCCCCAATAGTCTGCTAGCCGCGGCCAATGCAAAGTGAAGTACCCTTTGTAGCCATGTAATTTGGATCCAGGTTGGTCACCATGCAATGGAAGAAAATGTAAAAAATCCATCCTGTGGCTATTTTTCTGTGTGGGTTTTTTTTTTTTTTTTTACTCCTGCAAGGCTTCAGGGCCTAGGATCATAGGGTCGACTATGGGCCTGTAGCAGCTCACCAGCCTAAAGTGATCAAAGCTGAGGCAGGGTTGCCATGAAGTGAGTTCAAATCCTTTGATTAGCGAAAAAAAACAAAAAACAAAAAAAACCTAAAAACTAATAAAGCACCCTAGTTCAGAATTTGCACCATTTTTCTGCCACAGCTCAGATTCCAACTCAGGTCTAGGTAACACTATAGCACTGTGGGGAAGTGGAAGCTTACCATCCTTGAAGACTACAAGGTCAGGCCTGCTCCCAGGGACTAAATTGAAGCCCCAGCACTGGCAAAAATCATATGCCTATCTATTTTAAACATAGGATCTCTAGTCACATACATTTGTTCAGTACAATTATTCTTTTTATTGTGTGTCTTAGTCATGGATGCATTTTTTTTATTGAGCATGATGACAGATATAACTGTGCTAGCATGGATGACAATCTATTCCCATGTCTATAGAGTTGCTTAAGCCTTCTCCATCCTAGCTGAGACCCAGAACTCTCACAGACAGGAAACAGGTGGACGGATTGGATTCTCACACCTGCATTCCTATTTTGGCAGTGTTGGGATTTGAACTCAGAGCCTAGCAGGCTCAATTGGAGAAAGGGTCAAGGTGAGGACACCATGATGTGAGCATCTAAGGAACTAGGCTGTTCCCAGGACCTGAGATTGAGCCCTGGGGGTAGGGCAGGTGGAGAGCACAATAGTCATCCATTCATAAGCTGAAGATAGTGTGCATATTTGTTTAGAGTCGGAGAGATGGCGACCTGTGATGGAATCCACTCTACCTTGTGAGTATTGATTCTTGGATCTTTCCCGATGCCTCCATTTCATGACTGTGATGATTATGATCACGCTTCATCAATTCTTCATTAAAAATAATCGATACCTCAGGAATCTTGCCTATCATTTCCCACTCACATCCTGCAAGAACTACTCATTCAAGGATGAGATTGATCACATTCCACAACTCTTCCTAGATCTGGAAACAAGTATCTCAGGATCTCACGCCAATCCCTCAATGTAGGGGAGATGACCAGGATTCGACCTCTGGGCCTTTTGGCCTGGATGGCCTGGGGCTTCCCCAACAGCTGCAGGCCTTCAGCCACTCCAGGTAACCTTCACTCTATAGGTCGCCGGGTTCAGATGCACCATGGTCACCGTACAAAGGAAAATGAACGTAAAAGCACCAGGTGGAACTTCCCACCACTTTTTGGCCCTCACAGCTTTCTTTTTTCCTGCAAGCCGTGGGGTCCTAGGATTCGAGGATGGGCTGTAGGTCCAGAGGCCACAGCATAGGATGGTCAGAGGTAAGGCATATATATATATATATATATATATATATATATATATATGAATGTGTGTGTATATATATGTACACATTCATATATATTACGAATGTGTATACACACACACACACACACACACACACACACACACACACACGAATGAAGCATCCTAGTGCAAAATTCGCACCATTTTACTGCCAGAGCTGAGATTTGAACTCAGGTCTGGGTAACTCTGTTGCACTGTTGGGGAAGGGGAAGCTAACCACCTTTGGAGACTACAAGGTCAGAACTGGTCCCAGGGCCTGAATTGAAGCCCTAGCACTGCCAAAAATCATATGCCCAACTATTTTACACATCGGGTCTCTATTTACATACATGTGTGGAATGCATCATAGTTTTTTTAATTGTGTATCTTAGCCAGGGATGCATTTTGTATTTTATTGAGTATGATGACAGATATAACTGTGCTGACATGGATGACAACCTATTCCCATGTCCATGGAGTTGCCTATGTCTTCTCCATGCCAGCTGAAACTAAGGACTTTCACAGGACAGGAAAACAGGTGGACCTATAGGTTTTCACATCAGGATTCTGCTTTTGGCAGTGTTGGGATTTGAACTGAGAGCCTAGCAGGCCCAATTGGTGAAAGAGTCAATGTGAGGACACCAGCATGTGAGCAATTGAGGAGCTAGGCCATTCCTAGGACCTGACAGTGAGCCCCAGGGAGGGCCAGGATAGGCATAAATTCATACTTGAAACATAGGATCTGTATTGACATATATGTGTGGGAAGCATCTTGCATTCGGTGCATTTCTTCTCCTTAATTTGTGTCTAATTCATGATGGTATTGTGAATTTTACTGAGTATGGTGACAGATACAACTGTACTGATATGGATGACAACCTGTTCCCATGGTTATAGGATTGCCTATGCTTTCATTCTCCATCCTAGCTGAGACCCAGGGCTTCCACATTAGAGGAAATCAGGCACAATAACTGGCTTCTGACATCAGGATGAATCTTTTGTCAGGTCTGGGATTTGAACTCAGATCTGGGTAACCCCGTTGCCCTGTGGGGGAAGGGGAAGCTCATTATCCCTGAAGACTAGAATGTCAGGCCTGGTCCAGGGGCTGATTTGAAGCCCCAGCACTGGACAAAATAACAAGCCTACCTCTTTTAAACATAGGATCTCTATTTACGTACAGGTGTGGTATGCATCTTGCTTTTAATTTTGAGTCTGATTCATGGATGTATTTTGTATTTTATTGAGTATGGTGGCAGGTATATCTGTGCTGCTATGGATGACAACCTATTCCCATGGCTATAGAGTTGCCTATATAGCATTCTCCATCCTCGATGAGGCCCAGGACCTTCACAGGACAGAAAATCATGTGGATCCATTGGTTTCTCACATCAGGATGAATCTCTTGGCTCTGCTGGGGTTTGAACTCAGAGCTTAGCAAGCAAAATTGGGGAATGGGTCAAGGTGAGCACACCAGCCTGTGAGCCACTAAGGTGCTAGGCCGTTCACAGGACCTGAGCTCATGCCCCGCGGGCATCAATATACTCATGAATTCATAATTTAAAGACAGGAGCTATATTTCCATACATGGGTGGGCGGCATCTTGCATTCAGTGTACTCATTCTCTTGATTTCGTGTCTTATTCATGGATGCAATATGTATTTTACTAAGTGTGATAACAGTTATAACTATCCTGACATGGCTATCAACCAATTCCCACGAGTATAGAGTTGCCTATATGACATACTCCATTCTAGTTGAGACCCAGGACTTTCATAGCATAAGAAAACAGGTGCAACCATTGGCTTCTCATATCAGGATGAATCTTTTGGTAGTGCTGGGATTTGAACTCAAGGCCTAGCAGGCTCAAGTGGTGGATGAGTCATGGTGAGCACACCAGCACATGAGCCACTAAGCATCTAGGTCTTTCCTGGGACCTGAGATCAAGCCCCGGTGGGCACTATAGTAGTCATAAATTCAGAATTTAAACAGAGGATCTCTAGTTCCATACATGGGTGGGCGGCATCTTGGGTTCGGTGTAGTCATTGTCTTTATCTGGTGTCTTACTCATTGATGTATTGTGTATTTTCTTGAGTATAGGATGACAGATATAACTGTGGTGAACTGGATAACAAGCTATTCTCATTAGAATAGAGTTGCCTATGCATTTTCCATCCTAGCTGCGACCCAGAACTTGCACAGCACAGAAGAACAGGTGCACCGAATGGTTTCTCACATCAGGGTGAATTTTTGGAGTGCTGTGATTCGAACTCGGGGCCTAGGAGGCCCAACTGCCCAATGGGTACACATGAACAAACCAGCCTGTGAGCCACTAAGGAGCTGGGCTGTTCCCAGGAGCTGAGATCAAGCCCCAGGGAGGCCACAAGAGTCCTCAATGCATCATTGAAACATGGGATGTATACTCACATCCGTGTGTGGACTGCCTCATGAATTGAGCGTAGTTATCCTCTCTATGTTGCATGCCATTCATGGATGTATTATGTATGTTCTTGAGTATATATGACAGGTGTAACTGGGCTGACATGGATGACAACCTTTTCCCATGGCCACAGGGTGGCCTATGCATTCTCCATCCTAGCTGAAACCCAGGACTCACACAGGAAAGGAAAACAGGTGCAATGTCTGGCTTCTGACAGGATGAATATTTTGGCACTGCTGGGATCTGAACTTAGCACCTAGCAGGCCCAATAGGCAAATGGGTAAGCACACCAGCCTGTGAGCCACTAAGGAGCTAAGCCATTCCCAGGACCTGAGATCGAGTCCCAGGGGTAAGGCAGGGGAAGCACAATAGTCATCCATTCATAAGCTGAAGGTAGTAAGCAAATAAGTACCTATCTGTATAGAGTAGGAGAGATGGTGACCTATGATGGAATCCAATCTACCCTGTGACTACAGATTCTTGGATCTTCCCCAATGCCTCTATTTAATGACTGTGATGATTATGGTCACGCTTCATCAATTCTTCACTAAAAATAATCGATACCCCATGAGTCTTGACTATCATTTCCTACTCGAATCTTCAGGAACTACTCATTCAAGGAAGAGATTGATCACATTTCACGGCTCTTCCTAGGTCAGGAATTGAGTATCTCAGGAACTCCTGCCATTCCCTCAATGTAGGATGGCTGACCAGGATTCGACATCGGGGCCTCCGTTGCCCGGTCGTCCTGTGGCTCCCCCGATAGCCAGCAGGCCTTCAGCCACACCAGGTCACCTTCAGTCTGCAGTCCACCGGGTTCAGTCTCACCATGGTCAACATTCAAATGAAAATAAACCTAAAAGCGCCAGGTGGAACTTCCCGCCACTTTTTTCTCCTCCAGCTTTTTATTTTTTCCTACAAACCCTGGGGTCCTAGGATCCGAGAATGGGCTGTGGGTCCAGAGGCTGCAGCCTAGGATGATCAGACCTGAGGCAGAGTTGCCACAACTTGAGTTCAAGCCCCATGTCTGGCAAAAAAATATTAAAAAATTGAAAAATGATGAATGAAGCACCTTAGCTAAGAATTTTACTGCCAGAGCTGGGATGTGAATTCAGGTCTGGGGCATTCTGTTGCACTGTGGAGGAAGGAGAAGCTCATTATCGTTGAAGACTACAAAGTCAGGCCTGGTCCCAGGGCCTGAATTGAAGCCCCAGCTCAGGCAAAAATCATATGCCCACCTATGTTACACATAGGATCTCTATTCACATACATGTGTGGAATGCATCATGTTTTCAGTGTAGTTATTCTTTTTATTGTGTGTCTTATTCAGGGATGCATTTTGTATTTTATTGCATATGATGACAGATATAACTGTGCTGACATGGATGGCAACCTATTCCCATATTTATAGAGTTTCCTACACCTTCTCCATCCTAGCTGAGACTCAGGACATTCTCCGGACAGGAAAACAGGTGGATCAATGGGCTTCTCACATCAGGATTCATGTTTTGGCAGTGTTGGGATTTGAACTGAGAGCCTAGCAGGCCCAATTGGCGAAAGAGTCAAGGTGAGGGCACCGGCCTGTGAGTAACTAAGGAGCTAAGTCATAAACAGGCATAAATTCATAATTGAAACATAGGATATGTATTGACATATATGTGTGGATAGCATCTTACGTTCGGTGCAATCCTTCTCCTTATTTTGTGTCTAATACATGGAGGTATTGTGTTTTTTACTGAGTATGGTGACAGGTATAACTCTGCTGACATGTATGATGACCTGTTCCCATGGTTATAGGGTTGCCTATGCTTTCATTCTCCATCCTAGCTGAGACCCAGGACTTCCATAGGAGAGGAAAACAGGTGTAAAGACTGGCTTCTGACATCAGGTTGAATCTTTTGTCAGGCTTGGGATTTGAACTCAGATCTGGGTAACCCCGTTGCACTGTGGGGGAAGGGGAAGCTCATCATCCCTGAAGACTAGAATGTGAGGCCTGGTCCAGGGCCTGATTTGAAGCCCCAGCAGTGGACAAAATATGAAGCCTACCTCTTTTAAACATAGGATCTTTATTTATATACAGGTGTGGTATGCATCTTGCTTTCAATGTAGTTATTTTTTAATTTTGAGTTTTATTCATGGATGTATTTTGTATTTTATTGAGTATGGTGGCATGTATATCTGTGCTGCCATGGATGACAACCTATTCCCATGGCTATGGAATTGCTTATATAGCATTCTCCATCCTTGATGAGGCCCAGGACTTTCACAGGACAGGAAAACAGCTGTAAGGATTAGTTTCTCACATCAGGATGAACCTTTTGGCATTGCTGGGAGTTGAACTCCAGGCCTAGCAGGCCTATCTTTCTAATGGGTCCATATGAGCATACCATCTTTTGAGCTATTAAGTATCTAGGCCCTACCCAGGACCTGATATTGAGCTCCGGGGTGGGGTTTGTGCACCATATTCATCCATTCAAAAGCTGAAGCTAGTATGCTAATAAATACCTACTTGTATAGAGAAGATGTGGCAAGCTTTGTTGGAATTCTATCTGCCATGTGACTACCAATTCTTGGATCTTTCCCAATGCCTCGATTTCCTGAATGTAATTATTATTGTCACATTTCGTGGTCTTAATGAAAAATAATTGTTGTGCCAGAGGTCTTGCCTATCATTTCTTATGTGAATCATGCATGAACTTCTCAACTCTTTCCTAGGCCTGAATTCAAACACCAGCCCGAAAAATGTAACATTTATAGACATTTTAAATATGTGATTTATATTTACATCTATATATTCAGTCTGTATCGTGTTTGTTGGAGTGATATATTATTATTGATTGATTGAATTTACCTTTATTTTATGGACTGTGAGTACACCTATATCATTTATTACATTTATTCCAATCTATTCCGTAACATGTAGCTTTGCACACATACTATGTACACCATACCTGACACCCAGCATTTACACAGAAATGGAAAACAGGTGTCTCACTTGGAATTTTACTCCGAGATGAAATTTTTGGCAATGCTGGTACCTGAACTGAGGGCCAAGAAGTCCCAATTCATGAATGGGTGAGTGTCAGCATGGCAGCCTCTAGCCCATTCAGCTGCCAAATGGATCCCAGGACCTAGGATGGAGCCACAGGTTTGGCCAAAATAGCAGTACCTTTCTATGCAGATGATGGTATACAGATAAATATATATTTAGATATTTTGATACTGCCAGTGATGTCTATGTGGAATTAAATGACATATACTATGTTCATACAGATTCTCAGGTCTTTAGTGAGGACTCCATTTAATGAATAGTATTCTTTTAATGCATAATAAACTATGAATTAAAATCAATCTGTGTTCTGTGATTATTGGGTCTAAATTTATACTAGACTGATTGATGAACTACTCATCCAACCATGACAATGATCACATTTCTCTGGTGTTCCTATTGACAGGCAATAGTTTCTTAGGCTCTCCAGCCCTTTGTAAGTAGCATGACTGGGATTCAAACTCAGGGCCTAGGTGTGCAGGTTGGCCTATGGCTTAGCTGCCAGCCTGCCAGCCTTCAGCAATGCCAGATGACCTACAGGTTGCAGCAGTGTTATTTGGACCCAGGATGGTCACCATGCAAGGAAGGAAAACCAAGAAACTGCCATCTGTGGGTGGTTCCTGGTTCTTTTTGGTGCCATTTTTATTTTGTTTTCCTGTCAGCCCCCGAGGCCTAGTATCCCAGGATGGGCTGTGTGTCCAGAGGCTGCACCATCCCAGCCTAGGGTGATGTTAGCTGAGGCAGAGTTGCCATGATATCAGTTCAAGCCTCATGCTGAGCAAAAAATAAAAATAAATAAATAAATAAATAAATAATTTAAAAATATTTAAAATAGCCTGGCACCGGCTATGGTTCACGCCTGTAACCTTAGCAATTCAGGACGCTGAGATCTGAACATCACAGTTCAAAGCCCTCGGGCAGGAAAGTCTGTGAGACACTTATCTCCAATAAACCACTAGAAAACCAGAAGTGGTGCTGTGGCTCAAGCATTATAGCGCTCGCCTTGAGATGAAGAGCACAAGGACAGCTCTCAAGGCCAGAGTTCAAGTCCCATGATATATATATATATATATATATATATATGTATATATATATATGTATATATATATATACATATATATATATACATACATACATACATACATACATTTATGCATACATACAATACTAATGAAGCTCCCTGGCTTGGAATTCGTGCCCTTTTTTTCTGCCAGGCCTGGGAATTGAACTCAGAGTCTGGGTAACTCTAATTCACTGGGGGTGGTGGGGATGGGGAAACTCACCCTCTTGGAAGACAAGCAATTCAGGCCTGTTCCCTAAGCCTGAATTCAATCCCCAGCCCTGTTAATGTAATATTCATCCACATTTGAAATAATGATTAATATCTACATACTTATATTTATTGTAATTTTCTTTGACTGTATTTATTTTATTTTTTGTATTATTCATTCATTATTTTACTGACTATTATTACACTTATAACATGTATTAAATTGATTACATCTCATTAGAACTGTAGAGATTTGCATATGTATTATATATCTTACTTCAGACCCAAGACATTCATTGAAATACTATAGTAGATCATCCCATGCTTAGAAAAACAGAAAGAATACATCAACCAAATTAATTTATCCCTAGGCACCCCAATGGCTCACATCTGTAATCCCAACTACTCAGGAGGTGAGAACTAGAAGACGAAGTTTCAAAGCCAATCCAGGCAGAAAAGCCTGAGAGATGACATCTCCAATTAACTGGCAAAAAGCCCATCTACAGGTATGGCTGAAGTGGTAGAAAATCAGCTACGAACAACCAAGCCAAGAAAGAGCAAGCTGAGTTCAAGTGCGGGGAGAGGGAGGTAGGGGGATAAAGGGGAGAGAAATCCTCCAAAAACAGAGAACAAAACAACAGTACACAAATCCCACCTAATTTATGGTACCAACAAACTGAAAAAAATATCAAGCTTGTGCATTTGTATGATTTTACATGAGCACATATGTTCTTAGGTACACTTCAAAGCTATGTTTGTAATAATGTGTATATATAAATTAATAATGTATATATATATAAATAAACTAAGAAACTAGCCAATGAAAAAATACTTCTGAATTAGTGCCTTAACCATGGCATTAATGGAGACTCTTACCTCCAATAAATTATTTGTACAAAAGTATGTTCGAAGTTTCTTTCTTTAGAATCAATCTTAAAATGTTTGTTCATGCACCAGGCGTCAGTGGCTCACACCTAAAATCCTAGTTACTCAGGAGACTGAGATCTGAGGATGGCGGTTCAAGGCAAGCCTGGGTAGGAAAGTCCAGGAGACTCTTACTTCCAATAAACCTCTAGAAAACCAGAAGTGGCAATGTGGCTCACGCTGTAAAGTTCTCGCAAAGAGCTGAAGAGCGCAGGGATAATGCCAATCCCAGAGTTCAAGCCCCACCACCGACAAAAAAAAAAAAAAGGAAAGAAGTTTGTTCATACAAAATTGTAACATTCTAAGCTTTAGGAAACTTTTCTTCCAGGGTCTTATGTTCTTTAGGCAACTATTCCACTGCTGAGCTACCTCTTAGTACCAATGTTTTTGTTTTTCATTTTATAATCCATTTTCTTCCCAAATTGCTTACAAGTACTTACTGTCCTCACAGAAGTGTTTATTCAGAAACTCAACCTTTGGTGGTATGAGGACTCCCCTAGTCTATTTCGTGGTAGGCACTGAGGAAAACTCACAGGACACAATTGCAGACATTTTATAATTGTAAAAATAACTCTAAATAGAAATAACATCAACTGCCGGGCATGGGTGGCTCATGCCTATAATCCTAGCTACTCAGGAGGCTGAGATTTGAGGAAGGCGACTCAAGGCCAGCCAGGGAGGAAAGTCTGAGACTCTTACCTCCAATAAACCTCTGGAAAACTGGAAGTGGGTGCTGTGGCTCAAGTGCTTGAGAGCTTGCCTTGAGCTGAAGAGCACAGGGACAGCACCCAAACCCAGAGTTCAAGCCCCACGACCAACAAAAAAAAAGAAAAAGAAAAAAGAAGAAATAACATCAACTGTCCCAACCTTCTAGGGAGAAATGATATCCTCATTTTCATTCTCACTCTTTATGGCAGATGGTCAAAAACACCAATGTGCTATGCTGAAATGTAAAAGTTTAAACCTCTTTTTTGAAAAACTCTCATTTTATAAAATCAAAATGTTTCAAATAAAGGCAAAGTGAACTTTAAAAAAAATATTAAAAATGCTAATGAATCCCCTTGGATTGGAATGTGCGATTTTTTGTCTGCAAGGCCTTGGATTTGAACTTAGGGACTGGGTAACTATGTTGCACTGTGGGGGAAGAGGAAGCTCAGTATGCTTGAAGACCAGAAATTCAGGCCTGTTTCCTAGGCCTGAATTCATGCCCCAGTCATACACCTTATATATATTTTAAAAATAGGATTGAACTTCCATAGAGATGTTCAGTCTATATCATGTTTGGTGTGGTTATTCATTGTATTTGTTTTTTTATTCATTTATTTACCTTTTATTTTACCGACTGTGAGGACACCTAAACATACTATCACATAGCAGCGAGATTTGTAGACTTGTTCTCCATCACGCCTGACACCCAGAACTCTCCCAGAAAAGGAAAACAGGTGTCACACTTGGCTTCTTACTCCAGGATGAAATTCTTGGCAGGCACTGAGATCAAGCCCCAGAGGTGGCCAAAATAGCCATAAATGGATAGGCAGGTGGTAGTATGCCAATAAATGCGTATTAGTAGAGAGTGACAAAGCCATGTATCTAGTATTCAATGATATTTACTATGTTCCTATGAAGTTTTAGGCATTTAGAGAGCCTAGATATTATAGAGGAAGAACATACAAACATCCAAGAAAAGTCCAAGAAATATGATAGATCTATTCAACATTTGGAAGACACCATCAGAAGGCCTAATCTGAGAATAATGGGTGTAGAGGAGCACCTAGAAACAGAAGTTTAGGAAATTTATTTAACAGGATCCTAGCAGAGAACTTCCCAAACATGCAAAAGGATAAGCCTATTCAGATACAAGAAGCTTTTAGAACTCCAAATAGACCAGACCAGAACAGGACAACCTAGCATCACATTATAATCCTCACAGGAACAATTCAGACCAAGGAAAAGCACCTTAAAGCTGTCAAAGAGAAAAGATCAATCACCTATAAAGGGAAACCAGTTAGAATCACCTCAGATTTCTCAGCAGTGACAATCAAAACAAGAAGAGCCTAGAATGATGTATGCCATGCCATTTAGACAAACAACAATCAATCAAGAAAACTGTACACAGCTAAACTCTCCTTCATAAATGAAGGTCAAATAAAAACCTTCCATAGCAAAGAAAAACTGAAACACTATATCTCCACCAAACAAGCCCTACAAAAGATTCTTAAAGATGGCTTACACATAGAAAACCAACAAGACCTCAAAAAAGGCCAAGAAACCGTATCCAAACTGAAAATCCAAGAACCATAGAAAGAATCCCACTGCCACAGCCCCCAAGAAGGTGGATAAAATAGCAGGAACTCCCAAATACTTCTCAGTTCTATCTCTCAACATTAACGGACTTAACTCTCCAAATAAGAGACATAGACTGTCTAGTTGGATTAAAAAGGAAGAACCTTCTATCTGGTGCCTTCAGTAGTCACATCTTGCCCATAAAAACAAACACAATTTCAATGTGAAAGGCTGGAACAAAATCCACCAAGCAAACGGTCCCCATAAACAGGCACGAGTTGCAATCCTAATATCAGATAAAATAGAACCTCAAACTAGCTGCAATGCTTGATAAGAAATGTATGCATTTTCCTGCCCATGAAATTGTAACCCCTCTGTACAGTATGTTCACAAAAATAAAATAAAATATAAAAAAATAAATAAATAAAAATATAAAAAAAATAGACCTCAAACTAAAATTATTTACAAAGGATAAAGATGGTCGCTACATACTAATTAAGGGAGCTCTCTTTCAGGAGGATATTACAATTCTAAATATCTATTCGCCAAACAACGGAGCACTCAAATTTATCCAAGAAACCCAACTTTCCCTCAAATCCCACATAGATCCAAAGACATTAATTGTTGGGGACTTTAACACACCACTATTCCCACTAGATAGATCAACTTGGCAAAAACTCAACAAAGAACCTGCATATCTGAACAACTGCATAGATCAACTAGTTTTAACAGACATCTATCGAAGATTTCACCCAGCAGCATCAGAATACACGTTTTTCTCAGCAGCATATGGAATATTTTCCAAAATAGACCACATTTTAGGCCACAAAGCAAACTGGTCCAAATTCAGATACATTGAAGTTATACCTTGCATTCTCTCAGACCACAAGGGATTAAAAGTAGGAGTCAACACCAAAAGCCACTAAAGAAACTCGTGTAACATATGGAGGCTGAACAACACACTGCTGAATCATGAGTGCATCATGGAAGAGATTAGAAATGAAATTCAAATGTTCATGATATTCAACAAAAATGGGCACACAAATTACCAGCTCCTCTGGGACACAGCAAAGGCAGTAGTCAGAGGCAGGTTTATAGCTCTGAGTTCCTACATCAACAAATTGAAGAGATCTTAAACCAACAATTTAATGAGACATCTGAGCCTCCTTGAAAAAGAGCAGCAGGATAAACCCCTACCCAATGGACAGAAAGAAATAATTAAAATTTAATCCGAAATAAATGAATTAGAATCCAAAAAAAGCCATAGAAAGAATCAACAAAACATTGGTTCTTCGAAAAAATTAACAAAATTGACAGACCCTTAGCAAATCTTATCAGAAAAAGAAAAGAACACACCCAAATAAATAAACTCAGAGATGAGAATGGAAACATCACCAGAGAAACAACCAAGATTCAGAACACTATAAGGAAATACTTCTCAAAACTTTATGCTAATAAGATTGAGAACTTGGCAGAAATGGACCTTTTCCTAGCAAATACTGACATTCCAAAACTAAACCAAGGTAAGTTAAATCACCTTAACAGGCCCATATCAAGCATTGAAATATAAACAATAATAAGAGATCTCCCATCTAAGAAAAGCCCAGGTCCAGATGGTTTCACTGCGGAATTCTACAAGGTCTTCAAAGCAGAGCTCACACTAATAACCCTCCAACTCTTCAATGAAATTGAAAGAGAAAGTTCACTACAGAACTCATTCTATGAAGTCATCATAACTCTCATCCCAAAACCAGGCAGGGTCTTATCAAAGAAAGAGAACCATAGACCTATTTCTTGGATGAACATTCATGAAAAACTTCTCAGCAAAATTTTGGCCAATCGACTTCAACAATTCATCCAAAAAATCATACACCAAGATCAAACAGGATTCATTTCAGGGATGCAAAGCTGGTTCAATATACAGAAATCAATTAGTATAATTCATCACATCAACAGGAGCAGGGATAAGAACCACATGGTTATCTCAATAGATGCAGAAAAAGCATTTGACAAGATCCAACACCCCTTTATGATGAAGGTTCTGGAAAAATTAGGAATCCATGGAACATTCCTCAATACAATAAAGACTGTATATGACAAACCAACAGCCAGCATTCTAATTAATGGTGAAAAACTGAAACTATTTCCTCTTAACTCAGGAACGAGACAAGGACGTCCACTCTCTCCACTTCTCTTCAATCTAGTATTAGAATGCCTAGCTACAAATAAGACTAGATGCAAACATAAAGGGGATCCAAATAGGGAAAGAAGAAGTAAAACTCTCCCTCTTTGCACATGACATGATCTTGTATTTAAAGAATCCCACAGACCCCACTCTCAAATTACTCAAGCTGATTCAAAATTTTGGCAAAGTAGCAGGGTATAAAATTAACCCTCAAAAATGGCTTTTCTGTATGCCAACAATGAGAAAAGTGGGGCTGAAATTAGGAAAGCAACTCCATTCTTATTAGCCCCACAAAAAATAAAATACCTAGAAATTAACTTAACCAAAGAAGTGAAGGACATCTATGATGAAAACTTTTGAAAACCTGAAAAAGGAAATCAAAACAGAACTTAGGAAGTGGCAAAAACTTCCATGCTCCTGGATTTGAAAGATCAAGTTCGTGAAAATGGCCATACTTCCGAGGGCTATCTCCAAATGCAATACCTATCAATATTCCAACCTCATTCTTCAAGGAATTAGAAGAGGCAATCCAAAAATATATATGGTACAGTAAAAGACCCCGAATAGCAAAAACAATCCTCAACAGAAAGAACAGGACTGGAGGAATATCAATACCAAATTTCAAACTCTACTACAAAGCCATATTAATCAAAACAGCATTGTCCTGGCACAAGAACAGA